>NW_020664439.1:5418331-5509548 GCF_002925995.2 Terrapene triunguis
GGCTCCTGCCAGCCGACAGCCCCGCTCAGCCCGCTGCTGGTCTGGGGTTCCGGCTGCCAGGCCCTTGCCAGTCGGGGTCCCGGCTGCCAGGAGGCTGAATGGATCCAGCAGCCGGGACCCGGCTGGCAGGAGCCAGTGGACGGAATGCCAGACCGGCAGCGGGCTGAGCAGCTCAGCCCGCTGCCGGTCTGGGGTCCCGGCCGCCGGCCCTGCTCAGCCCGCTGACGATCTGGGGTTCCAGCTGCCAGCCCCTTCCAGCCAGGGTCTCGGCCACCGGCCCTGCTCAGCTTCCTGCCGGCCTGGGTGAACGGCAGGAGGCTGAGCGGAGTCGCCAGCTGGGACCCCAGTTGGCAGCTGAGTGAACGGAACCCCAGGCCGGCAGCAGGCTCAGCGGTGGCCAGGACCTGCAGGCTGCCATTAAAAAAAAAAAATCAACTCGCGTGCCACCTTTAGCCCGCGTGCCTTAGGTTGAGGACCCCTGTTCTAGTGTATACTGTACTTTATGGTAATTTTCACTATATGCAATTTTCCTCATACGCGCTGACCTTAGAACCTAACCCCCGCGTAAGATGTGACTCCACTGTATTCATTTCTGAAAATTTATAATAAGCGATGCTCCGGAGAGGGAGTTGGGGGGGCTTGCACCGACCCTGGATACTGTGTCAGCTGATCCCCCCAGTCTCCAACCTACCTGGGCAGTACAGCAGACATGGCCCTGCCCACTACCTCCTCTCCACTCCCTAGCCCACCCACCACTTGCCCCCCCCCTTAAGGCTTAGCCCTCTTACTTTTAAAAATGATTGCTTGCCCCTCTCCCCCCCTCAGGCTTTTCTGGCAGCCCTGTTGCCAGGTATCCAGTTTTAGACTGGAAACTCCAGTAGAAAACGGGATCTGAGTGTCCGGTTAGCAGTGCTGACTGGAAACTAAATGTCCGGTTAAAGGAGTAACCACATTAGCCTCTGCTCCTCCCACTCCCAACACCCACCCCAGAGGGCTGGAAGAGAACCTGTCCTGCTGTTGTGGGAGGAGGGGCAGCTCAGTGCAGAGAGAGACAAAGAGAATGGGCTAGAACCAGGTAGGTACCAGCTCTATGTGGGCAGGGGTGGGGGGGATCCTGTTTACCCCCTCCCCAGCCCTGCTGCGCTTGCAGTTTACCCCTGACCCCTTCCTTGCTCCAGAGACCAACCCTATCTCCTGCCCCACTGTGCTTTTACCCCCGGCCCCTTTTACAATCATTCCCCAGGGGGGCCCACAAATATGTTTGGCGCCGGGCCCACAAAAAGTTAATCCAGCCCTGCTTATATGTTGTTTGCTTTAACCTGTAAATAACTCTCATTTCTTTTTCCTAGTTAGTAAATCGTTTACTATAGAATTGGCTACCAGCATTGTCTTTGGTGTGAAATCTAAGGTACAAATTCATCTGGGAAAGTGACTGGCCTCTTGAGACTGGGAGCAACCTCAGTATTTTGTGATTTTTGGTGTAAGTGACCATTTATCACTACTAGGGTGACCAGACGTCCCGATTTTATCAGGACTGTCCCGATATTTGCTTCTTTGTCCTGCGTCCCGACCAATGTTTAGCCCTCCGCTCTGAAAGAAATTTTGCCCTCCACTCTGGCACTCGCGCCCCCCCCCCGCCCCAGCTCCGCCCCCTCCTTCCCCCATTGACTCCCTCCCCAAATCCCCACCCTGGCCCCGCCTCTTCCCCAACCACGCAGCATTCCTCCTCCCTCCCAGCCTTGCAGCATGGCGGCGCAAGCCTGGAGGGAGGGGGTGGCGGCGGTGCCTGGATCCTGGAGCTGGTGAGTCAGCTCCGGCACCCGGGCACCGGGCGGGCAAAGGGGGGCTGGCAAGGGAGGGAGACGGGGAGGTCAGCTGTGAATCTCCCCCCCCGTGCCAGAGGGCTTCTCCCCGGGCTGCTGCACCTGGGGCCGGGAGCGCAGCCTGGAGGCTGCTCCAGCCCTGCAGCCCGCGGGGCAGCGCGGTGGGTCCGGTCGGGGGCAGCGCGGAGCGGGCAGGGGCCAGGTGGGCGGCGCGGGGGTGTGGGCCGAATCCCCGCTGCTGCCAGGAAGCCCCGCGCCTCTCCCTCCTGCTCGCGGCTGCGGCTCCTTCCCAGCGGGACGCGCCCCCCGGCCTGCCCCGCGCACATGCGGCGCGCGTCCAGCTGCTCCTTCCCGGCGGGAGGGAGACTAGGCGCGGGGGACGCGCGCCGCATGTGGCTGGGGCAGCGGGAGGCGTGTCCCGCCGGGAAGGAGCCACAGCCGCGAGCGGGAGGGAGAGGCGCGGGGCTCCCTGGCAGCAGCGGGGATTCGGCCCCTGCTGCCCACCCGGCCCCTGCCCGCTCCACGCTGCCCCCGCCCGGACCCACCGCGCCCCACATATGCCCGTGGCGGGCCGGGGGGCGGGAGGCTCCACTGGGAGGGCAGCGCGCAGGGCCGGGGCCTGCTAATGCCCCAGGCCCCTTTAAAACTCTTTTTTTTTTTTTTGCTCCGCCCCCGTCCCGATATTTTATACTACTAATCTGGTCACCCTAATCACTACGTCCAGCTTGCCTGGTTGGCAAGATAGTCTGCAGTACCCAAGGGGACTGTCTGTGACTCCATGGTAAAACTGTTACAGTGATCCAGGAGTTAACATTTGTTACTGGGTTGGTGAAATCTAACTATAGAACACACCACCAGTGTGGGGTGTCTGCCCTGCTTTTTGACAGTCTGCTCTCAGGTTGGCACTCACAATCTTGAACCACTCCAGACAGCGTGACATATTATGAGGTGAATACCATTTTCTTAGTACAGATATTTATTCTTCATGTTGGCAAGAGGCTACCAAATAACCAAAATGTGCCACTGATGTATGTTAAAATTTGTTCATACTTATCATTTGCATTGTGATTACACTAATGGGCCCTATCGTGGATCAGGGCCCCACAGTGCAGTATAAACACAGAACAAAGAGACTATTCCTGCCCTAAAGAGACAACAGGTGGTTACAACAAATAGACAAGTGCTACAAAATGAGACAATACTGGTCAACAATGGAAAACAGTCGTCACAACACACCGGATGTCTAACCACTGTCCTGTTTTTGTATGCATCATGTCAGAAGACAGTTTAAGGAGGGATTGGAAGGACAATGAAATAGCTTTGCAGACGTTTACAGGGAGCTCCTCCCATGGGTGAGGGAGAGCATGGGAGAAAGCAGAAAGGTGTACAGTTTTTCTTTGGGAAGAACTTGCAGTGCAGAAATACAAGCCTCATCTAATTTGATCCGCTCTGGAGTAGATACATACATTTTCCAGAATGGTGAAAACCTTTGTGCTGCCTGGTGTCTCCACCAACTCTCCCTCTTGACAAGAAAACATAAATTACTATCCTTATCTGAAATGTATCATCTGTCTCCCCTACTTCCCAATAAATCAATTCCATATGATTCCAGTCTATGCTGCTGATCCTTTTAGAGAAAACATATCCCATGCTGTCAGTCCTAAACTCTTTTAACCAGCTTCTCAAAATGACTTCTCTTTGGCCTGGTCTACACTATGGGGTTAGGTCGAATTTAGCCGCGTTAGGTCAATTTAAAAATGAATGCGTCCACACAACCAACCCCGTTCCGTCGACCTAAAGGGCTCTTAAAATCAACTTCTGTACTCCTCCCCGGCGAGGGGAGTAGCGGTAAAATTGACTTTGCTGGGTCGAATTTGGGATAGTGCGGACGCAAATCGACTGTATTGGACTCCGGGAGCTATCCCAGAGTGCTCCATCGTGACCGCTCTGGACAGCACTTTGAACTCTGATGCACTAGCCAGGTACACAGGAAAAGCCCCGGGAACTTTTGAATTTCATTTCCTGTTTGGTCAGTGTGGCGAACTCAGCAGCACAGGTGACCATGCAGTCCCGCCAGAATTGTAGAGCGTAGAATGTTTCTACAATCCCTCATCATCTCCGTCCCTGAGGTTATCGCAGATTAGAAGGCAGAAAAAACGCACTCGCGATGACATGTTTTCCGAGCTCATGCAGTCCTCCCGCCCTGATAGGGCACAGTTTAATGCATGGAGGCATTCAGTGCAGGGCCGGCTCTGGCTTTTTTGCCGGCCGGAGCCGAGGGGGGGGCGGCCGGAGCCCCAGCGGGGGCTCCGCTCTCCCCCCGGCGGCCGGGGGGAGGGCGCCAGGGGGGAGGGCGGCCGGAGCCCTGGGAGGAGGGCGGCGAGCCCCGGCGGGGGCTCGGCTCTCCCCCCGGTGGCCAGAGCGCCGGGGGCAGGGCGGCGAGAGGGCGGCGAGCCCCGGCTGGGGCTCGGCTCTCCCCCCGGCGGCCAGAGCGCCACACCGCCCCCCTCCAGGTGCCGCCCCAAGCACCAGCTTGGGTGCCTGGTGCCTGGAGCCGGCCCTGATTCAGTGGCAGAGGCCAGGAAAGAATTAAGTGAGCGCAAAGAGCAGAGGCAGGACGCGATGCTGAGGCTAATGGGGGAGCAAACGGACATGATGAAGCATCTGTTGGAGCTGCAGGAAAGCCAACAAGAGCACAGACCCCCGCTACATCCACTGTATAACCGCCTACTCTCCTCCCCATGTTCCATAGCCTCCTCAACCAGACGCTCAAGAATGGGGGGAGGAGGGGAAGAGGTTCCGGGCACCCAGCCACTCCACTCCAGAGGATGGCCCAAGCAACAGAAGGCTGTCATTCAAACAGTTTGATTTTTAGTGTGGCTACAATAAGCAATGTGGCCTTGTCCTTCCCTCCTCCCCTACCCCACCCGAGCTACCTTGTCCGTTCTCTCATTTTTTTTTAATTAATAAAGAATGCATGTTTTCAAAACAATAGCTACTTTATTTCGAAGGGGGGAGGGTGGTTGGCTTACAGGGAATTAAAATCAACAAAGGGGGCAGGTTTGCATCAAGGAGAAACACACACAACTGTCACACCGAAGCCTGGCCAGTCATGAAACAGGTTTTCAAAGCCTCTCTGATGCGCAGTGCGCCTTGCTGTGCTCTTCTAATCGCCCTGGTGTCTGGCTGCTCAAAATTGGACGCCAGGCAATTTGCCTCAACCTCCCACCCCACCATAAATGTCTACCCCTTACTCTTACAGATATTATGGAGCACACAGCAAGCAGCAATAACAATGGGAATGTTGGTTGAGCTGAGGTCTGACCAACAGTGCCAGCAAGCTTTTAAACGTCCAAATGCACATTCTACCACCATTCTGCACTTGCTCAGCCTATAGTTGAACTGCTCCTTACTACTGTCCAGGCTTCATGAACGGATTCCCCGAGCTCGTCACTGGGGAGCAGGAGAGCAGAGTTGCAGGGGAAGTGATGGAGCCGTACACCATGCCCTGGAGGTTGCTAGGAGCTGGGCAGGGAAGACTTTCCCAGAACCCCCGGCCAAGCTACATGTTTGACGAGGACGTTTAGCAGTCCTACTGCACCATCTGCTGCCAGCAGCACCCACGAGGACCAGTACGGATCCCCCGAGCTCGTCGCTGGGGAGAAGAGTTGCAGCGGAAGTGGTGGATGACAACGGTTAGCAGCCCTACTGCATCGTCTGCTGCCAGCAGCACCCAGGAAGCCAGTACAGATCCCCCGAGCTCGTCGCTGGGGAGCAGGAGAGCAGAGTTGCAGCGGAAGCGGTGGATCACGATGGTTAGCAGTCCTACAATTGTCACTGCACACCATTGATTCTAGTGTGAGCCCAACAATACAAAGGTGGATTAGACATGGGACAGGTCAAAATCAGATGTCTGGCTGGCAGCCCTGCATATAAGCCAAAGGTTTCTTTTCTGAGCAAAATATTTACTAGTTCCCACTGTGCCTTTCAGTCAAACAACAAATCCCCAAGTCTCCTAATCCCTCCAGCCTGTTCCAGCAGAGTTCCTCTTGCTCTCCCCAAATACCAGTATTGATTGCTTTTAGAGAGAAAAAACTGTATGCGACTGTGGAGCCGGTATTTTTAAAGGAGCATTTCACTTGATCAGTGTGTCACTTGGTTGTAGTAGGTCAGCCAGAGTGAACGAGGTAGAGTTAAAAAGGGATAAGCCAATCTGCCGATGGCTCGTTGATACACAAAGCAAGATGTTTACTCCCCAGAGAGAGAAACTTTAATAGTTCCCTTAAAATCAGTCTCCTGTGTGACAAGGGCTTGTTGCCTTCCAGGCGCTGTGCAGAGCCGCATTACCCCTTGCAGGGCCCTTCCTAACAAAGAGACTGGGTCCCCAAACTCTACACTGGCCACGGCCACCCAGTGCCTGTCTGGGGGCTTTTCCTGACCCATTCCCAGGGCAACCCGAAGGTCACTCAGGAGCAGCGGCCCCGCTGGAGAACACCTGGCTGCGGCCCAGGCCCCAGCGGGCAGGGGAGAGCTGGGGCCGGGCTCGATCTGCCCTAAGCCACAGGCCGGCTGGGGGCTGGTAGCGGCTCAGCTACGCCCGGCCCAGGCGCCACGGCTCCCATTGGAGCCCCGCGGAGGCCGCCCCGCCCCTTCGCCGCCGTCCGCCTGCGCGGCTCCCCCCCCTCGGAGTGACGGGCAGCCGGAGCCGAGCCGAGCCGAGCAGGTCGCTGGGCCGATGGCGGCGCTCGCTGCGGCGGCTGCTGCACAGGGCGGCCGGGGGCCGCGCTGAGCGCTCGGGGCCGGGCGGGGCGAGCAGCGGACCCCGGTAGGCGGCGAGGCTGCGGCGCGGGGCTGGGGTAGCAGGGCGAGGGGACAATGCGGGGGCGGCCGCATGGCTCGGGGGCAGCAGGCGGGGCCTGCCCGGCGCCCTGGCCCCCGTGCAGGCTCTGCAGGGGCAATAGCCCCCGGGTCGCTGTCCTGCACCAGGGGGCGCCCCGGCTCCCGCCCCTTCTTGCCCTGGGGCTGGAGCAGAGCTAGCTCCCCCCTGAGTCTGGGTCGGACGCGGGTCGGGTCCCTGAACGGACAGGGGGGTTGCGGTACGTGCAGCTGGGGGGATGTGCGAGCCCTTGGGCACCCCATGCCGCCCCGCAGCCAGGAGACACAAAAGTGGCACGTTTGCCTCCTCAACGGGCGACGTGAGTGGCGAGGGAGGGTCATGCCCTGTTTGCAAGTAGCCATGTTCTCCCCAAATCCAGGGGTCCGGGTAACCTCGTGGGGCCCTCGCTCTTTCCACATAAAGATCACCTAAGAATTTTTTTCCCTTTCTCACTTCAAATTCAGGTCTTGTCTACCCTGCAACCTCTAAAGGCACCTGGAAGACTAGTGGTAACACAAATCACAGTTGAAAGCTGAGGAATTGAAAGAAAATAACTTTTATTCTGACTGTTTAAAACGGCTTTTGTTAATGTCCGTTTAACTGCGGCAACAAAGGGGACATCTGTTCGAGATTCAACACTCCACTCCTTGAAAAAGGGCAGAGAGTTTAAAATCAACATTGGACACCTCCCACACGTTCCCTAGCAAAGCCAGGGGAAACCAGACTTTACATTCCTGCTATCTCAAAGGTAAAAAATAAAAGCACATGCAAAATGTTTCTCAACTGTACCTGATTGTGAAAGGGCACTCATTTTAGACTTAGTTACAGCTGACACAAGCATACATGCTGTCCTATCATTTTTTCCTGTAGATTTAATTTCAGATTTCTAAAGGCTTGTTTACATGGGAAACTTTTCTAGTTATACAAGTATAACTCACCTTGTGAACTCTCTTATTCTGGAATGAGAATGGCTTTTTGGGGCTTAGTTTAAGCCCCATCCAAAGCAACATAAGTGAAACTGGAAAAAAGCATTCTCATTCTGGAATAAAAGTATCAAATTAGAGAGTTATACTTGTATATCTGAGGTGGCTTAAATTCACCCTTCCCCCCCACACCTGTATAACTCTCCTAGCTTTTTCTACTGTGTTGCTCTTTTTTGATCTTTGTTGCTTATTTGGACCTCAGCAGATTCACAATTATGCTTGCCCAGTTTGTTGATACCAAAGAATGAATCAATTTGCGTTGAACAAATTACTGTATAATAATTAAGTGATAAAGAAAGGGGATGACAACTGACATGCTGATGAGAATCCTAGCTTTACTAGAATTGGGTATTAATCAGTTAATGCAGACAAATTCGGATCTTCTTTAAACACTGAAGAAGGAGACACTCCGGTGATAAGGGGTTGGATGATTCAGAGGACTAGAAACAGGATTTGGTGCCTTCACTTTAGTTGGTAGCGAACATCCCTCACTAGCTTGTGGGAGAAAAGTTGGTGGTCTCAGATTACGTCTGACTGGGCAAATGTCCCTATTGCAAGTCCATGACAACTGGCTTCTTTGTTAGCAGTCTTGGCAAAGGTGCCAAGAAAAAAATAGCATGGAAAGTGAGCTCCACTCTCACCTGTAAAGATGTTCCCTCCAGGTGAGGGATGAGCTATCTTGAATTGCTGTAGCTGTTCAGTGGCAAGATAGATAGCGTCCGCTTTCTGGCCTGCCATCTCAGTATAAAATTTACTTTTAAAAGGCATTACTGCCTGTGTTTGTAGAGAGAAACAAATCTGGAGCTGCACTCTTGGATTGTATAGCAGTGCGTAACAAAATTGGAACAGGAACGATGCAGAGTTTTGGGACCAGCTGAGCAGTTTGATAAATCACAACTAGGAGCAATAAGGGAAACAGCCATTCAAAACATAGCCTTTCCTCTCTTACTGTTTGTAGGGCAGACTTCCCCTATTAAATCATGTGGCTTTAGAGGCCTGAAGTCAGTTCGAGTGTCAATGGGATTCTTTTTTTCTCCTCTCAGCGAAGCAGTCAAACTACCATGTCTGGAATCAAGAGAGTGATTGAGGAGAAGGACCCGGACTATGAGGAGATTTCAGTCACACATCCAAATAAACGTCACAAAGCAGCAGAACAGTCAGGTAGGAACTGCCTGTCATGGAATCTTATGGAAGATAAAACTCTCCATATACTGTACCCTATGGAAAACTGCAGGCATTGAGCTCTATTAGCTGAGCAGACGAACTAGCATTACATTAGAGTTATAGTGACTACAGATGATAAGGAAGCAAGTAATGAATGCACAGAATCTGGGAGAATTCTTCTGTCGGCTTAGTGCTATCTGTACTGGGGCTTATGTCGGCTTTGCTACATCTCTGAGGGGTGTATATTTTTTTGCACCACTGAGTGATGTAGCTAGATTGACCTAAGTTTTAGGTGTAGACCAGGCCTAAGTAAAGAAACAAGGCAGTGCTGACAGACAATGCATAAGCTCACAGGATGTAATTGGGTAGCAAACCATAGCTGGGAAGAGAAGGTTGTTGCCAATGTTTAGAGGTCTGACTCTTGCAGAAGGGGAGACAGATGATCATAATTTTGGGCAGGTGAAGCCAATGAAGTGAAACTTGGAGAAGCAGAGTAGGGGAGAGAGACTTGGGAGAAAGAGGCAGACAGGGAAGGAAGGTAAAATTGATGGAGGAAAGCTGGATGGATGGAAGAATACAGTGGAGAGTAGAGAGGAAGCAACAGGGTGAATGGGTTTTCATTCAGCACAATGGAAAATGCTCAATTTGGGAACAATCCTATTGCCTGGCAGCTCTGGACAAGTTGAAGTGTTCTCTGGGCAGGTGAATGTCACAGGATGTGGAGTGGGCTGAGCGGCATCAGGCATAGCAGCTCTGAGCTGCTAGTGGGAGGGCAGGGGATCAGAAGGGATGAGTGGAAGTAGAGCAGAAGGAACAGAACTGTCTCTGGGATATGAGGAAGCTAAGGAGCTGGAGCAGAGCAACAGAACTGAGCTGCCGGGAGGGGGGGAAGATGTTGACAGCTATATAAGTAATGCCTTGGAGGTGAGACTAGGGGGAAGTGCACTACTGGGCATGCCTGAGGCAGAGATTTAGTTTGAATGTACTTGTCAGGTCTGGTCTACTTTGTTAAACTGGTGCAAACCCCTGTGTGGACAGTCTCCTAAATCTATTTAAGCCTGGCTTATATTGATTTTTAGCTTAATTTGGTAAGCAATCAGTGTCAGTTGAAGTCAGTTCAGGAATGTTTGTGTGCCCTGGGTTAACTAAGTTGGGTTTTAAATGGATTTACATTAAACTAGTGCAGCTTTGAATGTAGACAAAGTTTGAATGTTCTGATCCGAAGTTTGGGTGAGTGGGAGGAGGAGAGATTGATCTGGACTTTCAGCTACTGTCAGTTAACTTGAACCCAGTTACTTTTCCCGAAAAGGTAGTTTAATTTTCCAGCCAGGCAAGAGTGCCATGTTCCGTTTGTAACATATTGCAGAAACTGAGTTGTGGGCTGATGTAGCTGGAGTTAAGGGCACCTGTAAGGAGATCACAACAGCCCAATTTGTGGGCACTGTATTTCCTTGATGGACTCAATCACCATTGTGGCTGAAGTCTCTAACTTTCAGTTTCAAGGAGAGTAACTCTTAGTATTTGAGGCTTTGCAAAAATTAGATGATGCTATGCTGGGACTTGCATTAATGAAAGACTACGCTGCCCTTTATATCCAAAGTTAAATTACTTTGACATGGATGTCTTACTGTGATACCGAGCATCTGATGCCATACTAGAGATTAAGGTGTTTGAGTGGGTCTCTGGCTTCACAGTGAACTATTGTTCTAACTGATCATTGGGCAGTAGTGAGTAAAACTTCACCAGTTTCTTTTTGTGAAACATGTCCGTTAAACTGCAGTTCAATCAGTTCCATTTGCAGAGAGGCAGGGATATTATCCACATTAGCAACAAAAGGATTTTCAAATAGTCGAACATCACTTGTGTGTGACTTGAATTCGGAAAATCTGGCCTCAAAATTCTCATCCAGGACGTCCAGTAATTTTACCATTCGGGCACACGGAACCGGAACACTGTTTTCATCGTGACTAAGTTTTTCACAGGAAGGAAAGTGAGATAGTGTTCCTCTCTCTGAGTGTTGTCACAAGAGTTTTGGTTTTGCTTGAAAGGCTTTCACATCTGAGTATAATGGGAAACAAGCCTTTTTTACCTTGCAATTTCAAATTGAGATAATTCAAATGGCTTGTTAAATCTTTTAGAGTTGCCAAATCCCACAACTACACTGGATCTGAGAGTTCAGATACATTTTTAGACTTTTCATTCCTGAAAATACTGATTTCATTCTGCAAGGTGAAGAAAAGTTTGAGCATATTTCCATGATTAAGCCAATGTACCTCACTATAGTATATCACATCCTCGTATTCTGAATCAGTTTTCTTCAGGAATGTTTGAAATGAGCAGTGATTCAACCCAGGTGCTCTAATCGAGTTTACAATGGCCACCATGGTTGTCATTACATTTTCCAAGTTCAGAAGTTTTCCACACAGAGCATCATGGTGAATAATACAATGCAACACCATTGTCCTTTCAGCGTTACACTAATCACCAGCCTTATACACGAGCCCAATCAGTCCAATCTTGTGGCTTACCATGTTCTTAGTGCTGTCCATTGTTATTGCAGCAAATTGATTCCAAGACAGACCAAGTTCCCTAATAGTATGGGCAAATCTCCAAAACAAGTCTTCACCAGTAGTTTTCCCATGAAGTGTCTGGAGCGCCACAAACTCCTCAGTGACTTGAAATGCCTTGTCTATTCCACGAATGAAAATTAGCACCGTCAGTAATGTCATTGCTTTCATCCAAAGCCATTGAAAAAAATCTCACAATTTTGGATTTTCTCACAGAGCCGTTCTTTTAAATCTTCACCAATATCTTCTATTCTTCAAGTAAAAATCGGGCGAGACAGACTTACCGCTTCAATAAGGTTCCTTTTGTCAGGACACATTTCCTCCATAACCACATTCATACAATTTTTTATGAACTCCCTGTCAGAAAAAGATTTACATTTAGGGCCCAGTAAATACACAATATGGTAGCTTGCCTTCACTGCTGCTGCTTTTTCTTCTTCTTGTATTCTTAGCATTTGCTGTAAACTTCCAATCTCTTTTTTCAAAGACATGATCTTTGCAGTCCGTGGTGCATCATACTTTTCCCTGTGTTTTGTGTCATAGTGTCTCTTGATGTTATATTCCTTCCACACGGCAACTGTTTGTTTATAAATGAGACATAATAATTTGCCTTGATGAGGACAAAAAAGAATTGATTGGTCCACTTACCTTGAAAAACATGACATTCAATGTTCACTGTCCGTTTTTTTTGTTGGAGGCATTTTCACTCATCATCTGCATTTACCTGCCAATCAAAAGTATTGCATCTGTGGCAGACTACAGCTAACCTGTGCATGTCTGAAGGTGTCTTCCTGAATTTTTATAGCAACAATCACTAAAGAAGTATATGTTTAAGTGGTCTGGTTAGTCTACAGCTGAGCTGTGAACGCAGAGTGTTGTTATTTACAGGCTTGTGCTTATATGAAACATGACACTTTTTTTTATTAAACCCATTCTTTATTGCATTTTTTGATACTTCCTTGTGTAAACTAAAATGATATATACACGACAAGAAATGCTAATAAATCAGCCCTTACTATATTATGTTGAAGCAGGCCATGGGCCTTATGAAATGTTCTGGTGGGCCGAAGGTTGGGCACCCCTGCTGTTTATCATAGTAGGATACAGCCTTCCCTTTCCCATCTATAGACTTCCTTTTTGGTGTGTGTGTGGTTCTGCCCCCTCATCCTCTCTGTATTGTGTTTGCATATTGATGCATATGTTTGTTGTATTCTAATGGCTATGTTGCAGTGTGGGTGGCATTTTTTTCTCTTTTAATATTTACTTCTTTTCAGATCTAATAGTAAACAATGTCTCATGACTGGTCTCCCACCTCAGTGCTTACAAGAATAAAAAAAACCTTGTAAAAACCAACTTATATACCTATTTTAAGAGAAATTATGTTCTGGTGCAGACCAGAAATAAAAACAAATTGGCACTCAGTGCTAGAGATCCCTTCCATTGTGTTGTGCTCAGTTACCGTAACCTTTATTTTTCCTTCTTTAACATTTCTTTTCACGTAGAACCTTTAGGATTGAACTACCCTTTTATTTTAATGTGCTTTTTTGAACAGCTCGAGATGCTGCTGTACAGAAGATTGAGACAATTATTAAAGAGCAGTTTGCTGTTGAAATGAAGAATAAGGAACATGAGATTGAAGTCATAGATCAGGTATAAAGGTCTCTCTCTTAAAAAGAGAGAAGTTAGAGGATCAGGAAGTATTGAAAAGTGCTGCAATTGCAGTACTTTATAATACAGTTTCTCTTCTTTTTATAGCGCCTGCTTGAGGCAAGGAGGATGATGGATAAGCTTCGTGCCTGCATTGTGGCTAACTATTATGCTTCTGCTGGTCTCCTTAAAGTTGGAGAGGTAAAAATTTATTTTTGGAACAATAAGACTGGAGAATATTTGCAAAGTTAGACTGCATAGTTTAGCCGCTGTGTAGCTTTCCTGTTTTGCTTTTGTGGTACAGTCGTAAATGCTTGAAAGCTGAACTGCAAAACAAACGTGGTAACTGAATTGCACACAACTTGTGCTGCCACAAAACGGGCTGCAGGGGCATTCAGCACAGACAGATTTTAACTACGTCGTTAAATTCTTTCATTCCAGAAACGCTGTTGCCTCCTCTCCCTGAAAAACCATCACCACCCTTGTTTTATTTTCTGAAATTTAGTGTCTTTTCTACAGTGCTCATCACCACTGTATTAGTACACAGGACTTCTCAACGATTAATGAATTTATCTGTGCAGCACTCTTTAGAGTAGGACAGTATTATCCCATTTTACAGATGAGAACTGAGGTAGAAGAGGGATTAATGATTTATCCAAGGTCACACAGGGAATCTGGGAGACTTGGGAACAGAAACCCAGATCTCCTGAGTCCCAGTCAGTGCCTTAACTTCAAAACCATCCTTCCTTTCACACATGGAGCCCACTGTTTTTATGACTTCACAGAATAATACCTGCAGTGAACCAGGGAGTACCAAGGAGATGTAATAAATGGGAGAAAATGAATTTAGAAACAGCTAGTTAAAACCCATGCTATGTGCTCCTATGGTCTAGCAAGTTGGAGTGTCAGGACATGTGCCTGGGTTTAACTCAAGTTTTGTTTTTGACTTGCAGTTCACCTTTAAATTGCTAATATTTTGATCTGAGTTCTAATAAAGAATGGAACTGCTGTGTCAAACTTCAGGCATGTGGATGGAAGCCATGGGTTTGCCTTACCTGCCTAGAGAATACCCAGATGCATGGTTCTACTCAGCAGGGGTTTCTTGTGTTACACTAGTATCCTATTAGCACTTTCACAAGGCTTTTTAAAGTTTTCTTTTTAAAATCTTAACTTGCTTTTTGCCTCTTCAAACACATGTTGGTCAACTGGTATGGACAGAGAATTTGGTGGTGATGGGAGGAATGTTTTTTCTGGATTTCTGTGTTGACTATTCTTAATGACTGAGCTACTTCTGATCTTCAAGTGCTCCCTCTAGTACCACAGGAAGGCACATTAGCAAGGGGTTTGTACTGTCCCCCTCCTGCTTTCTGTACCTGCTCTATCAGTTTCTGTATCTGCTCTATCAGATGGAGAGTTCCCCCTCCCCCCCAATTTATCTGTGAGTCTTACATGCTTCACACATATTACGTTCACTTCAAAAGTTGCTCTTATTCTTAAGAAATCTTCACAGAAGTACAGCTATTGTCCCTGTTTTTTTCTACAGCTTTTGAGTTTGTGCTGGGTGCTGAAGTTCGGGTACATTTCTGATTGAATTCGAGTTTTGTTCAACGGGTCTAATTTGCATGTTGGCTAGACCAAAGCTCCTTTAATTTTACAAGGCTGATAGATTTTTTTTGCCATCCATGCAATGTTTTTAAGTAAGGGTTAATACCAGTTTGGTTTTATCGGCAGCTACCATAGTTTCACTTTCATGTCTAGTAAAGTGTGTCAGTCTGTTGTAGTTTAATTCATTGTGTTCACTTTTTAAATACCTATGAACTTCCAGCAAGTTGTGTTTACAAGATGCTTGATCTGCTGTAATTTAAAAACAAAACCCAGCTTTTCTGACCATGTGAACTTACTGCAGTACAGATAGGTTTTGAAGTTTATAATTAAATATGGTTTCAGTTATTTACTTAACTTTTTTTCCTGAAAATTAGTATAATCTGTTTGATTAGAGGAGAACAAACAAAATGGGTTTTTGGTTATTTGCTCTTTTGATGCACAGAGAAGGCCCAAAAGTTTTTTCATGGAATATTTGATGGGTAACTGGAGAAATAGTAGGATTATTACATCGCAAATACCAAGGAAGTCAAAGCTCAGGATTCAGGAGGGGAAGAGATTGCCAGTCAGAGGCAATTTCTACACTTGCACTTTTGTCTGTGTAACTTAGTTGCTCAGAGGAGTGAATAAAACACCCTTCGGAGCGACATAAGTTACAGTGACAGAAGCACCAGTGTGGACAGTCCTCTGTTGGCAGGAGTTATCTCTCCCACCGACATAGCTACTGATGCTCTTTGGAGGTGGTTTAATTGTGTCGACGGGAGAGATCTCACCCATCGACATACAGCGGCTACACGAACGCTCTTACAGCTGCATCGGTATAGCTGTGTCGCTGTAAACTCGCTAGTGTAGACATGGCCAGACTGTCTAAAAAGTTTGTTTTAATTAGTGAGTATTTGAGGGAAGTGATTATTCCCCTCTATTCGGCACTGGTGAGGCTACATCTGGAGTATTGCGTCCAGTTTTGGTCCCCCCACTACAGAAGGGATGTGGACAAATTGGAGAGAGAGTCCAGCGGAGGGCAACGAAAATGTTTAGGGGGCTGGGGCACATGACTTATGAGGAGAGGCTGAGGGAACTGGGCTTGTTTAGTCTGCAGAAATGAAGAGTGAAGAGGCATTTGATAGCAGCCTTCAACTATCTGAAGGAGGGTTCCAAAGAGGATAGAGCTCGGCTGTTCTCAGTGGTGGCAGATGACAGAACAAGAAGCAATGGTCTCAAGTTGCAGTGGGGGAGATCTAGGTTGGATATTAGGAAACACTGTTTCATTAAGAGGGTGGTGAAGCACTGGAATGGGTTACCTAGGGAGGTGGTGGAATCTCCGTCCTTAGAGGTTTTTAAGGCCCAGCTTGACAAAGCCCTGGCTGGGATGATTTAGTTGGTGTTGGTCCTGCTTTGAGCAGGGGGTTGGACTAGATGACCTCCTGAGGTCTCTTCCAAACCTAATATTCTATGATTCTATTTAACGCAATTACCTAACAAACAGTTGGGAGGAAAGAGCTTTATTAGCCATGGGATTTTTCGAAAACATTGCCCTTACGCACTGTGGAAAATCCTATCCCCCAAAGATTCAAAACCCCCACCTCTTCAGTTCAGGGCTGAGAAAGTTATTACTCCAGTTCTCTCTCTCTTCGAAGGAGACCTCCTTGATGAGGCAGATTTATATGCTTAAAGTTAAATGCAAGCAGGAAAAAACCTCCTAGGCTGCCTTTATACATAATAATAAAGCCAAAAGAGGGGCATTAACCCATTGTTGTCCTTTGCAGGTCACCTATAAAGGGACTCTGTTAAGGAAGGTAGGTCTAAGATGAGATCTAGTATGCCTGGTTTGGTTTGCAGGCATGAGCAAGCATGTGACTCGTGACCCCCTGGTTACATTCCGTGAGCAGGCAGGGCACTGATGCATGCAGCTTGTCTCTTAGTCGTTTGCAGAATGCCAGTTGTATGAAAAATAGGAGTCTAATGCATTTAAATACCCTGCCTGACCACAGGAATTGAGCAGCATACACGGTGTGACGTTACCACCTGTGTTATGAGAAAGTACATGCCTGCAAGCCTAAAGAAGCCAGTCTTGGTTTAATGTCATCCTGCAAAGTAGTCTGGGTAAGTTGCAGTGCTCAGTTCAGGGACCAGATAGATATTTTTTTTTATTTTTTTATTTTTATTTTTTTTTGGGACCAAGGCATCTGTAGTGTTGGAGAAGGTTATTTTGGCCCTCTTTCCTTGAGCATTAGTCAGTTTTTCAGTATCTGTGGTGCATGCTTTACCTGTGATTAAATATTGGTTCTTTGTTTCTTTATGCTGATATTCTGCTCTTATTTTCTGGCCTAGGCCCAGTTTTATTTGAGCTGGAAAAAATAATGGATCTGCCTGGACTTTATTATTGCAGGGAGCCAAGACATGTGACTCTATGGTTTTTAATCATCCTTCAATCAAGAAGTTCTTGGAATCGCCATCCAGATCCTCATCTCCTGCTAATCATGGATCAGAAACGCCATCTGCTAACCATTCAGAAAGCGACTCATTATCTCAGCACAATGACTTCCTCCTGGAGAAAGACAATGGCAATCTGGACATGGAAGAGCGATTGGCAAACAACCTGGATCAGAGACCAAGCAGAAATACTGGAAGGGTAAGGTAAAGCTGAAAAGGCGGGTGGGCGGAAGGACAGAAGGTGTGTGTGGTCCCTGAAATTCCTTCCCAACTACCGGGGGTGCCTGTGCCAGCGTCAGCAGGGGAGCAGAGTGAGGAGTATATTTTTCTCAACCCTGCTCTCTGGGAATATGTCTACATTGCAATAAAAACCCATGGCTGGCTTGGGTCAGCTGACAGGTTGGCAGGCTGCAGGGCTATAAACTTGCAGTGTAGATGCTGGGACAGGAGCCCGGGTCTCGGTGCCCAGGCTTCTTCCCAAATGTCTATACTGCAATTTTATAGCCCTGCAGCTCGAGCCCTCTGAGCCTGCGTCAGCTGACCTGAGCGCTGACACTCAGTAGGGAAGATTTTTTTATCATGGTGTAGACATACCCTGGGGGTCCTTCCATGCCCCACCAGCAACTTGTTCTGTTGCCTTTAGCTGATCGTGCAGACTCACTGAGGATAGGGCTTCACTGTAGAGTTAACTCGAGTTAACTCCTCTCAAGTTAGTCTAGTTCCAGTGAGAGAGGCCTCGCTGCAAAATAATGCTTGAACTGCGCAGAGTGATCGGATTGGCAGCTAATAAGTTAGACCAGTGGTTCTCAACCGGGGTACATGTCCCCTGGGGGTACTCAAAGATCTTCCATGGGGTACCCAACTCATCTAGATGGTGTTTCGCAACCTGGGGGTTACAGCCCCCACAGGGGTCGAGGGCTGGGTTTAAGGGAGGTCACAAGTGCAGGGCCAGCAATAGGGGTGGCAAGCAGGTAATTGACCCACGAGGCCCCAGGGTTGCATGCCAGAGAGGGCCCCGTGAAGCTAAGTCACATGCTTCAGCCCTGCTGCCTGGGTTCAGGCTTCAGACAAGGTTCACAAGTGAAAAACAGGCTCAAGTATCACATTGAAATGTAAGTACAATATTCATATTCCAAATCAATTTATTTTATAATTATATGGTAAAAACAGGAAAGTCAGCAATTTTTCAGTAATAGTGTGGTTGTGATGCTTTTGTATTTTTATGTCTGATTTTTATAAGCAAATAGTTTTTAATTGAGGTGAAACTTGGGGTATGCAAGACAAATCAGCCTCCTTGAAGGGGTACAGTAGTCTGGAAAGGTTGAGAACCACTGAGTTAGGCTACAGATCCAGTTAGCACATGTTCTCTAAGGCAGGGGTTTGCAACCTTTTTCTTTCTGATACCCCCCCACATCATGCTATAAAAACTCCAGAGCCCAGCGGGGAACGGGGGGCTCTGGGCCGGGGTGGGGAGGAGCTCAGGCATAGGTCTAGTTTGACTTTTATTTTGGGTGGGCACAGGCCAGTGGGGATCGAGCCAGCTCCGCATGGCAGGATATGTGGAGAGAGCGCCACCTCCACCCCCGACTCACCTCAGCAGGTCACCTACCAGTCTTGGTTGGGGGTGGGGCTGCAACCAATATTTATAACTCAAAGGTGGGGGGCTCAGCTCAAAAAGTTTGAAAACAGCTCAGGGTGCAGGGAGAGGGGTACCTAAGGGCGGTGTGCAGGCACAGGGGTAGCTCAGGAGTAGGGAGGGGATAGCTAGGGGCGGTGTGTAGGCACAGGGGTAGCTCAGGAGTAGGGAGGGGATAGCTAGGGGCTGTATGCGGGCAAGGGGATAGCTCAGGGGGCAGGGAGAGGAGTCAGCCAATTTGATTTAAAAGCACCATCACACTCAAGCTAGAAGGTTTGTTTGTGAACGGAACTCAAGTTAGTGGCAACACTTGAGTTAACTGTGCAGTGAAGACAAGCCCTGAGAGGGAGGGGGAAGTTTGTGGCTCCCAGCAGTGTTGTATCCAAGTGAGCATCCAAGTTGTCTTGCCAGTCGGTGGCTTTCTGTTGGCACATTGCTGGGACCCTCATTGTTTTGGTCGTGTCTGTCAGTGGTGCAGCTGCCTGGCTGCTAGTTGCTATGGGAATTTCATCACTTACAGCAATTCTGAAGACTTCATCTACTGTATCTGAGGTTTGGTCTGCTCAGCACCCCCTTCAGATAATATGATACTAACTGGCAGGGGGTCTTCATTGATTAAACCATCCTGAAGGTGTTAAAGCAAAATCATCTCCTTCCCTCAGGAAGGGAGGGAAGGGGGAAAAAGCTCCCTTTCCTATAACAAGCACTAATTGTTCCCTGTTTTCAATGTGGTCAGTTGTCAGCTCACTTCCTTCAGAGGAATAGAAACAAATTAATTCCCTTGCTTCTGGGGTTGCAAGTTAACAAATTAACTCTTCTCTGAACAGTAGCAAACGGTCCCTTCTCCTCCAGAGAAACAGATTCCTCGTAAGCAGCCCCAGTTAACAGCCCTGCACAGGAGAAAGGGGAATCTTCTTGTTTGTACCCAGCTGCTCCTCTAGGAAGTCATAATTAGCCTAACTTGCCATCCATTTCCTTTCTGGCTGCAGCCAGAATGCTGCCAGCAGGGTGGGATCTGTTTTTTTCCCACTGTTCCCAGGAAAATGTTCAACTCTTTTATAAATTCCTGGACTTAAGCTTATGAAGAATCAATAGCATCTTTTCACCTGAGGATCTCGCAGCCCTTTTTCAAATAAGAACTAAGACTTACACCATACCTGCGAAGCAGGCAGTACTTATTACTGCACCCATTTTACAGAAGGGATTTCTCAGACTTGCTCAGTGCCTCACAATGAATTGGTTGCATAGCTGGCAAAGAAACTTAGGAGTCTTGATTCCTGGTATTCCCCTCTCCCACTCCCCGGCCCTAACCATTGCACAGCATTGCCTAAACCAAGGCATGATGGTTTAATAACATATAGACTAATAGAAATGATCCAGATCCACCAGAAGAGTCATGTAAAGAGTCTCTCCATTTCCAGCAGGAAAAAAATCAGAGCCATGTAGTTACTATTATAGCAGAATCTCATTAATCCATACCAGTGATGGGTTGACCCATTGAAGATAATTGAATTCTGCAGTTTGGCGAGTAGCAGTAACCAGTGATGGAAATAACTGATTCTGTATTGCACATGAAGTTGAATAATGCCCAGTGGAATGGAGTAGTATGCTGAGCATGCAGGGAGGCAGACCAGCACCACCAGCAGGGCCCCAGCCCTGTTTTGGAGAGTTACTGACTGCCAGAGAGTAGCCAGATGGTGACTGAGTGCCCCCCAATTAGGCTGCAGTAAGCCCCTTACTTTCCATGACAGGATCTCTGGGATCACTGGTCTGTTTTCCAGTAAACTCAGCACAGAATCCATTTTTATTGCAGACATGTGGTTTGTCAGATTACTGAAGACCCTACCACAGCGGTTCTCAACAGGGGAGCCCGTGAGCCCTTTCAAGGGGGCTGTGGGGCCCTGCGGCTAAAACCCAGAGTCTGATCCCCAGCACGTCCCACAGGGCTGAAGCCAGGAGCAGCGGGGCTGGAACCTCGGTGCTCCCCACAGAGCAGAAGCTCTGAGCCCATGGGCAGAGTTGGGAGGCATGGGGATGTTTCTCTCCCCCGCCCCCCCCAAAAAAGAAAACACTGCAAGAGCAGGGCAGCTCCACACACATTTCCCCCCCGCTCCCCTCCACCTCCTTCTCTCTCTGTCCCCTGGCCAGGTCGGAGGCAGGAAGCCAGAGCCGGGCAGTGTGGGATAGCTGCTGCTCTGGCTGGGTGCCATGGAGCAGGCAGCTGCGGCATTCCCTTGTCTCCTGTTACTGCTGGTGCAGGGGGTTGAAGCTGTTCCTCAGCTCCCAGCCCCCTTTGCTCACGCAGCCAGTAAGAGCCACAGGCGTGGAGGACCTGTGGTTGGGAGAGCCCTCGGGGAGCAGGGACCACAAGAGAGCCCTCCCGGCACACAGCCCCTAGCTACGCCCCCCCCCCCTGCACCCTGAGCTACTCCCCTGCACCCTGAGCTACCCCTCTGCCCACACACAGCACCTGGCTACACCTCTCCATGCACCCTGAGCTACCCCCCTGCCCACACACAGTCCCTAGCTACCCCTCTCCCTGCACCCTGAACTGTTTTCAGACTTTTTAAACTGAGTCCCCCACCTTTGAGTTATAGATTTTGGTTGTGTTTCCCTCTTCCTTCCCCAACCCCCCCACAAAAAAAACCCACCCAGACTGGTAGGTGGCCTGAGGTGAGTCGGGGTGGAAGTGGCACTCTCTCCACGTACCCTGCCATGCGGAGCTTGCTCGATCCCTGCTGGCCCGTGCCCACCCAAAATAAAAGTCAAACTACACCTATGCCTGAGCTCCCCACCCTGGCCCAGAGCCCCAAGTCCCCCCCCCTCCCCTGCTGGGCCCTGGAGTTTTTATAGCATGTTGTGGGAGGCCTCAGAAAGAAAAAGGTTGAGAGCCCCTGCCCTACCATATTCTCAGGGCAACATTTTCAGCCAGTCAGAGCCCAGAAAAGTATCTCTAGTCCCTTTGCAAATGACACCGAAGCACATACTGGTCCTGGACCTGATTACAGTCTTACCTTCTCGTGTAGATTTGTCCTTCAGTTAATAAAAGATTGGTACAAGGTCACTTGGGTTGTTTATGTTATACCTGATGATTGCTGCATATTGACTGGCTTTATCTGGATGTTGGTACTCTGTTGTTATTGACCATCATTCTAAGTGGGGGGAGGCCAAATTCTTCCACCAGACATATATCTGGCACTTCCATTGAAGTAATTGTAGAGGCCCTGGGGGGCAGAATTTGGTTCTAGGGATCAGGGCTAAGATTTTAAAAAACAGCTAGTGATTTTTGGATGCCCAAGTTGGAACTCCTGAAAGGGGCTTGATTTTCAGACACCAGGTGCTCAGCACTTTCTGAAAATCAAGTATCTTTAAGGTATCTTGAGGTGGCCATCCAAATTAATTAATTGCTATTATAAAATATTGGCCCAGACCAATTGTGTATGTCAGTTAACTGGACCCCGGCTTTGCCATAGTTTATTTGCTGTATACATACATTACTTGAAAATGGGCAGTTAGCAATTTGAGTGTGTCTGTTTTAGAATGATTTTTTATTGGTCTTTCATTTTAATTGTGTGGGTTTCTTTTTAAACATCAGCTTACTTTCTAGTACCAAAGAAGTCTGTGTTTGCAAAGTTGATTTTTGCTTTTTTCGCCCTTCAGGACACTTCTGGTGTTACAAGCTCTCATAAAACAGGCCAGCGAAAGGCCGGTCTGTTAAATGATGAAACTTCACGGCTCTATGTGAAGAAAACAATCGTGGTTGGCAACGTCTCCAAGTTAGTATCTAAGGTCTTACTAATTGTCTTAGTTGTTAGCCATTGAGTTGAATTGTGGATTAAAATTAGGAAGCAGCTAAAATTGAGGCACACTCCAAATGATAGCTATACCAGCACTCCTAGTCCAGTATCTCCTTATTGGCTGTGGGGTGTGAGCAATAGCTGTTGTGGGACCCAGGGCTAGTGCTTGTCGTAATAACAGTTGTGGAGTTTGATTCTGCACTTGCTTCAAAACTAAGCTTTTAGAAATTATTTTGACCCCTTCAGTTCTTCCAGCCCCACCACCTGCAGCACTAGGCCCTGATCCTGCAATAGGATCTGCCTGGGAAGCCCCTGAGACCCCACAGGCTCCAGTTGCAGGATCAGAACCCTGCTTTGGTGAAGCTAGGAGTCAGTATTTGATGGGATGTGGTTCAATGAAGCCAGGATAGAGCTGGACTAAGGCTACGTCTTCACTACGGGTGGGGGGGGGGGTCGATTTAAGATATGCAAATTCAGCTACGCAAATAGCGTAGCTGAATTCGACGTATCGCAGCTGACTTACCCCGCTGTAAGGACAGTGGCAAAATCGACCTCCGCGGCTTCCCGTTGACGGCGCTTACTCCCACCTCCGCTGGTGGAGTAAGAGCGTCGATTCGGGGATCGATTGTCGCGTCCCGACGAGACGCGATAATTCGATCCCCGAGAGGTCGATTTCTACCCGCTGATTCAGGCGGGTAGTGTAGACCTAGCCTAAGACAGTAGCACTGAGCTACTACGTGCTTCCCACCATGGTAAGAGATGCAGGCTTAGTTAGTACCATAGTGCTGTATGGTAATTTTTGGAAATGTCATTGAATTAAGGTGAAGACAAATTAAGGAAATGTAATTTCATGGTTTTTGTCTCAGATTGAGCATCATTTCTGTCAAAACTCTTGCAAAGCCACTTAATTTTGTCAGTAAAGTTCTGGAAATGGGTGTGGTTAAGCATAGTGCAGGCATGCACTGTGCGAATACCCTTGCATCCTATTACTAGTGCAGCTCACCTCTGGCAAAAACTAGTTAAAAAAACAAACACAGTCACAGAAATTTTGACAACTCAAAACTTCTTTTTAATTCCATTGTTTTCCAAAACCATTCCATTTTTCATTTTCCAGAACATGTTAAATATTTTTTTCCAAAATCAGAAATTTTCAAAAATGGGATTCCTTTATTCTGGATTAGCAAATTCCCCCGTGTGACTATGATGACCAATCAAAAATTGACAGTATAAAAAGGATGAAACCAGCCCCAAAATGGGGGAAGGGAGAGAATATACCTCATTTAGCAGGATCACCAAAAGTCTCATTTTTTTTTATCTAGAGTTTCTGGAGACATTTTTTTTTTAAATGGGAAAATTTAAAAAAGAAATTTAATGTTTTCTCAACATTGAAGGCTGAGTTTTGATGAAAAAAATGTTTTCATTTTGGAAAACTTTGAACAGCTCTACTTCTGACCATCAGCCCCAGCTGCAGCAGTACACGTCAGGTTTTTTTCCCCCAGAGTAGAAAGTATCAAATTAGTGGTGAATGTTGGATGTTGTTTTTCTTACTATTAGAGATGGGTTCTAAAAACACCCGTAAACAACGAGAAATCTGGGTCCAGATCTTGACTTTGTGGGTCAAGCCCTGTAGTTTATTATAAATTAAAATTTATGTATATATTATGCTTGACTCTTACCAATCTGGTATTTGAAAAAGATTCTTCAAGGTGATTTACATCTCCAAAACTGTATGAAGAGGATTTGATAGGTAAATTTCTCTCAGTAGTGAGGGATTAAAATTAACCCCCCCAATTAGGAAACCAGGATTAGATGGTGGAAATTTACAAAGAGCTATTTCACACAAAGGGTAGCACGTATATATTGAGATACCAAGGAGTGCAGTTAAAGCAAAGAGTATAAATGTACGTAAGAGCCATTCAGATTTGTTTCTGGATGAGGGGGTTTGGAGGGTTTGATGAAATGTTGGACGATGCAGTTAAAATGCTCCAAATATTCCCAATAGTATAGGCATAAATTAGCCTTTTACTGTTCCTAAAACTTTCCAAAAAGAGCGGAGCAAAATCTTTTGTGTATGTAAATTTATTTATTTATTTTTACTTTTTCTGACAGGTATATTCCTCCTGACAAGAGAGAGGAGAACGATCAGTCAACCCATAAATGGATGGTGTATGTACGAGGCTCTCGGAGAGAACCCAGCATAAATCATTTTGTCAAGAAAGTCTGGTTCTTCCTTCATCCCAGTTACAAACCTAACGACCTGGTGGAAGTCAGGTAATCAAGAACTACTTGTGTCTTTGAGTTTGTCAGGATTGAAATACTGAAATTCTCAGAAAGAATAGCACCTTCTTTTTATGGCTGCATTGTTGGTATTTTAGCTTAACTTCTAACTTGGCTTAACTAGCTAATTCTCCAGGTGTTTGTCAGCACTTGCTAGTTGTTATGCTGCAGACTTGCGAAACACATACCAGGTTGTTTTAACAGATTAAAGAGAGCCTTTTCTATTGGAGAGAAACTTGAAATGCTGTGTTTCGTATTAGCAGCATGGACTTGCGTATCTGTTATTTTCATTACATCACTTACATTGCAAGTTTGGCTGCATGCCAGACTAAACATGTTCTCGCCCACCCAGTCCAATGTGAAAAGTTCATTTTCTTTGCCAGAGTTTTTAGAATTCCCATTTGTTTAAAGATACTTGTGTGTTTCAGTAAAGAGCTTTTTTCTCAAATGCCTTTCTCCTGCTCTCTCTTGTGGCCAACTCATAATCTTGGGTTTAACCTCATGCTTTGAGGAATGACTACAATAACAGCATGGCTGTGTTGACACTAGAGAAACACAGTGCCAAATGTAGCAGTGTCAACATTCCCTCCCCCAAAACATAGTTGAAAAATATTGCCCCACTGAGGTCAACAGAGTAAACTACAGGATTTTCCCCCCATAGTAGATTTCCACTCAACTTTCTGCCACTAAGTTACGGGCATAACACACTCAGATTGATTAGGAAAGTAACTCCGATGTACATTGGCCTCAGTCCTTCTGCAGAATTTGTCTAAGCAAATTTTAAAACACTGGTGTGAAACCATGGTACATGGGATTTTTATAGGATCTGTTCCTCTCCCTGTCCCTTCTCTCCATGTCTGGGGCTATGTCTACACTACTGTGGTAAGTCGACCTACTCTACGCAACTCCAGTTACGTGACTAAATCGACGTAACTTAGGTCGAGTTACCACGGGGTCTACACCACGGGGGGTCGATGGGAGAAAATCTCCAGTCAACTTACCTTACTCTTCTCATCTACCTTACTCTTTACTAGACCTGCTAAATCGTCCGCCAGTGGATCGATCCCAGAGCATCGATCCCGGCTGTAGTGTAGACCTGCCCTTAGAAAGAACTATCTGACACCTATTTTCCCTTTTTTCACACTCCCTCAGTGAGAGTGCTGTGAAAATGAGGTTTAGGCAAATAGCATGCACTGTTCATTCCCTGCATTCCTTCCCTACTAATAAATTAACAGCCCTCATTCCCATCATTGATTTATGACCTGGAAATCTGCATACATGCCAGTATCCTTGAGACTGCATTGCTCCTGAGCAGTCAGGGTTGAAAGGGGGTGGGAGGGAAAGGCTGGCCATCTGTCCCAACCTCCGGGACTGATATAAATTAAATAAAATCCCAGGCTGATATAAATTCCTATCGTTTCTTCTTTTATAATAACCTCTCTAACGTGCATCCCTTCAGCTGGAACATACTTCCTATAAAAGGACAAACCTGCACTGGTAAGAGTATGGGTCCAGAAGTATTCAGGGAAGGTGGTGTTCAAAATGTTGCTTTGGTCTTATCTACCAACACTATAATAATGTCTTTTATGACTAGATAGATTGTAGGAGGGAAAGAATGATAACTCTGCATTGGAAATTCAGCTTGTGACAGTGTCAAATGGTACTGATTTTCACTGGTACTGACCATCTGGCATCATGCAGCTGTTTATTAAGGAACTGACTCTACTACTTTCTCTTCTGGCACAACATTCACCATTTTGGCATCATTTTCTTTTACCTTCCCCTATGCACAATGAAGATGTCTCTGTGGCTGTCTACATAGACTGCATGTTCTCTCTCTGGTGGAGAGTGGGATTGAGGATAATTAGCAGCCAATCAGGAAAGCATTCTTTTGTTTGAAGGGATGAATGTGGAAGTTGTAGTGCGGGTGTCTGTAATGTGAATTTCTGTTTGTTTCCAGAGAGCCTCCATTTCATTTAACCAGACGAGGCTGGGGAGAATTTCCGGTGAGGGTTCAGATTCACTTTAAGGACAGTCAAAACAAAAGGATCGATATCATACACAATCTGAAGGTACTTAAATAGAATGGCTGGTACAGAGGGTGATAGAGTATGCAAGAGAACCTATGGAATGTGCTGTGTTTGTGGCCTTCCTCTATTGTGTTTGCTTACCACTGACATCTGACTAGGGAGCATATGAGATGGAGATGGAAAATGCAGCAAAGTTGGTGACATCCACCATATAAGAGGTGGTGTTCCATTGGGGGCTTCCAATGTCTAAGAAGTTGGAATTGATTCTGCCCAGAGAAGAGAAGTTTTTAGCTGCTCTCCCCTGTGATTTTGGATTTTTATCATCTTCTCATCAATTTTAACTTGCTAGGCTTTTAGTAGGGGCATCTTTCTCTACATAAGGAGTGGTTGTTCTATTTAGTTCCTTCCCGTGGTCTTACCTGCAGCTACCAAGGATCTGCAGCCTGACAATTTGGCTTATCCTGTTCCTGAAGGGTGAAGAGGGAAAATCCAGAATCCTCATTTGTTTCTTATGGGCCTGACTCTTCCAAAGGCTCTTGAGTGCAGAGGATTAATGGGTGTACAGCACTTCTGAAAATGGCCATTACTTTTCTTTTCTTTTTAATTACTTGAGCTCAACCCCAGAAGAATTCAATTATTACCCTTCCTTTTTCACTATTTTTAGTTGTCGTCAAAACTTTGTCACTGCACTATTATTAGTTTGACTTGGGTCTTGTCTATGTTAAGGAAAGTCTCACCAGTGTAACTACATGGATGCCCACTCATGGTTTAGGCATATGGGCTGATTGAAAACTTTCCATCCAGACTGGGTTTTGATGGAAAATTTGTTTTTTTGACTAAATGAAAGTTTTCGCTGAAATCCTGGAAAATTGAAATAATCCAATTTTGAATTGTCACTGTTGCAATGGAGCTGTAGATGGGATGCCCCATGCTCCCCTTCTCTGTGGGCGGGCTCCCCAGCTGCACTGCATCACGGTAGTGGATCCTGGCCACGTGACTGCCCTTATGCACCGCCTCCCCTTACCTTGGGGAGAGACCCTGGTGCATTCTGGAAAATGTCATCTGGCCAGTGAGCCTGGCCTATAGAAGTGAATGGGAGCCTGAAGCAACTGAACTACAACTCCCTTGAGGCACCATGGCGGTATTTCAGAATTGAAATATTTCTGGCTTTGTCCAAAATATTCTTGATTTGACTTTCCAACAAAATCTCATCTCCACCTAGCTCTAGTAGACTTGCTACGCTGCCGAAAAGTGTAATTTATGGTGGTGCAGCTTAATCTGGTAAATAAACCAGTTAATTGGCATCAGTGTAAACCAGGGGTCTCAAACACGCGGCCCGTGGGCCGCATGCGGCCCACAGAGCTCTTCCCTGCGGCCTGCCAAGCTCCCCCCGCCCCCCCCCCCCCCCCCAGTTACTTGCTGTCGCTGCCAAACTCCCCTCACCCCCACCTCCCCCCCGAGTTATTTTATGTGGCAGCTAAGCTCCTCCTGCGCTGCTCCCCAATGTTTGGGGCCGGGTCTCTCCCCCAGCCCCGCCTGCTGCCCCCACGCACCTACCCCGAGTGTCCCCCGGCCTCACTTGCTGCCCCTTCACTGCCCCGGAGCCTGCAGCTCACCCTCTGCTCTGCTCTGCCGGCTTCTGGCATCACTTGCTGCTGCAGGGTCCTAGTGCCCCCCTCTACTAGGGTCAGCGCAGGCTGCCCTTCCCCTGCCCTAGTCCTGAGTCTCTCCAATGCCCCAAACCTCTCATCCCCAGCCCCACAGCCCTCACCCCTGCACCCCCTCCTATCCCCAAACTCCATCCCAGAGCCTGCACCCCCACTCCCTGCCCCAGCCCAGAGCCTGCACCCAGCACCCAAACTGCATCCCAGAGCCTGCACCCCCACTCCCTGTCCCAGCCCGGAGCCTGCACCCAGCACCCAAACTCCATCCCAGAGCCTGCACCCCCACCCCCTTCCCCATCCAAACTCCCTCCCAGAGCCTTAGGCAGGTGGGGGCGGAGTTTGGGGGGGGGGGGCAGGTTTTGGGCACCACTAAAATTTCTACAAACCTGCCACCCCTGGAAGAGGCAGAGCAGGGGTGGAGTGGTGGTGCAGCCCAGTGCAGTGGGGGGGCTTTACTGAGTGTGTATTATATATATTATTAAAACCGCTTGGAGGAGGAGGTGGTGAAGAGACGGGGCAGGGGCGGGGCCTCATGGAAGGGGTGGAGTGGGGGCGGGGCCAGGGGCAGCGAGGCGGGGTGTCAGTGATGCGGCCCTCGGGCCAATGCATTAGTCCTCATGTGGCCCTCGCGGTCATTTGAGTTTGAGACCCCTGGTGTAAACCCTGCTTTGTGCCAATAGATTGTGTTTATGTTAAGAATTTGCACCCTGGTGCATATGTCCTTAATGTAGAGAGGGCCTTAATCTGCTAGCATGAGTTCTTCTGAAGTTTGTATGGCTCAGGCAGTTTCTGCTACTGGGTTCTTCTGTTGGCTGGTGTCAGTTTTCATTGAAACTTCCTGTCTCTTATCTACTGATAGGACACTGGGTAAGGTGACCTCAGTGGTTTAGTTGGCCTGAGGATAAACTAGCTAAGCAGTAACAAAAATCCCATTTAATGATCCTGCTGCATATAATTGAGATTGTTTCATATTTATTTGGATTTATGCAAAGAATAAAAAGGACACTTGTCTAAGGCTAGTCATTTGTACCTTAAATTAATTTTATGTAATTAATTTAAATTAATTAGGATTTATTCTAATTAATGCAGAATGCCAATCTCCCCTCCCCCTATAGATTTTTTTCTCTCTCTTTCTCTCTCTCTCTCTCACACTCACACTCACACTCCCCTTCTCCCCCCCCCCATCTCCCCCAGCAGCAGCATGGTTTTTCTGCTCACTACAAAGTGCAAATGTTGCTACTTGCCAAAGAATGTGATCTCTAGCTTTGGTAAATTTGATATGTCACTGCTCTGCTGCAGAATCACAGTTCATTTTAGTTAGGAACTTGCTGCTGTGTTACTATTTCATAAAAGATTAGTTGTAAACTTCAGCTAAAATATTAATATTTTAACATGTTGTAATGTACTCACTCATCTAATTGTTTTCCACAGTTGGACAGAACCTATACTGGCTTGCAGACACTTGGTGCAGAAACGGTGAGTTACTGAGCTGTAGAATGGAAATGCTTGCTGTTATATAAAATCTTTCATGGACTGTGTGTCCCAGAACACTTTGCAAAGTGAGAAATTTAGTACTGGAATTGTAGTGACTGTAGCCAAGTAAAATTTTACCATAGTTTTAACCTTTCATAATAAAAGCATGGAAACTTTTTAAAAATGGCTGCGTAGGAAGTAAAAAATATTATGCTTGTAGTGAACCCACAAACTCTTCCACCTTTTATTTAGTTGTGACACTCCAAGCACCTTTTCCAAACCTGAAGAAGAGCTCTGTGTAGCTCAAAAGCTTGTCTCTTTCACCAACAGAAGTTGGTCCAATAAAAGATATCAGTTCACCCGCCTTGTCTCTCTAATATCCTGAAACCAACACAGCTACAACAACCCTGCAAACTACCTTTTCTTGTAACCATAGATTAGATTTGTATTACAACATGAAATGATAAAGCAATTCTGGGTAGTGACTTCGCTTGATGCAGTGCTCATTCCCTTAAGTCATTGATGTTTCATCTTCGTTATTTTCAAGAGAAATGCATTCAGATATTTTTAGGAGAAGCAAACTTTCCACATATAAATAGTGTATGTGTATATTTGTTAGAAGATCAGTTGAATGAGCTTAACATAAAAATAACACACAGAAAATCTAGCACACAAGTATAAAAATGAGTTACAGAAAGGAATGAGTGTAGAGGTAATAGCCAAAATAGAAAATAGCGAAGTCGGTGGCCAGCAAATGAACTACCCTGTTGATTCACAATGATTTTATGACTTGTTCACTTTTAGCCATAGTTGGGTAAACTCCTTCCTGTTGTGCTTAGTTGACTGTTTTCTGCAGTATAGATGGCAATGTAATCTAGTGGTTAGAGCTCAGTACTGTGGGATTAAAGACAAGATTCTATTTTAGACTTGGGATAAGTCACTTAACCTCAATCATAGTCTACTATCTCTAATTTTGATTTTTCCCCTCTGTTTTACTAAGTCAAAAGATTTTCTGTGGAGTTGCATGATCTCAGCTTTTCACTCAGCGAAGTAGATTTTAATATGGGTTTTCTCAAGATAGTGAGGAACATTTTTGAAGAGTAAACAAATGCTGTAGTGTATGCTTCAAGGGATTTCCAAACCAAGCGTACAAGGTTAGCCCTTAATCCTGCATTGAGATCTGATAAGCACCCCTGCACCTATGTGGAATCCCACTGACTTTAATGGGACATCACGCAGATTAGTTGTTCAGGATCCTGAGTTTGTGGGAACTTTGCCTGATGATGTTTACTGTTCGGAATTCTGTGCAGAGGTAGATATGTGCTATTTTGTTGTGGATATTTAATATCACAAATCATTGTATTTTCCTAGGTTTTGTTGTAGGCCTGATCCTGCAAGACATTTGCCCATGCAGCCTCTTTTGAAATCAATGGTAGTTCCATGTGCAGAGGTCTTGCAGGCTTTGGTCAAATTAAGGCATCCTAACTCACGATATTTGGGCTGCCAATTGCTAAGTGCATAACTTATCATAATCCTTTCACCTTTTTCTGGAAGGTAGTGGATGTTGAGCTACATCGGCATTCTCTTGGCGAGGATTATCTCTTTTCCCAGTCTTCTGAATCTGACCTTTCTGATGTCCCCACATCTTTACCATTACCACTAAGTATACCAGCGCCAGTGAAAGCTTCTTCACCAATTAAACAGTTACTTGAGTCCATTCCAGATGCTTCTGTGGAAAAAGGTAAAGCAAACTGGTATTTGTGTATTCTGATTTTGTTTAAAATACGTGGCTAGTACTGATGCTGGGGCTGTCACTTCTAATGGGTTTTTGGTTTACAAGTTACCACACACCTACTTCAAGCTATATTGAAATAGACCATAAATCATCTGACTGGCACCTGGCTGCCAAGTGTATTGAGGAAGCAACAGGCTTGTGACAGAAATTGAATTCAGAGAAGTATTATTTATCGAGTTCATTGAGTAGGCCGTTCTGCCAAACTCAGGAACAGAAAAAGCTTTATGCAGCACATACACTTGGAAAGGGCGACTTGGTGAATAGTGCTTTCAGTTCTGATCTGTGCACTTCAGATAATTTAGCCAGGTGATCTTCTCAGCCTGTTTAAATGTGTGAACATTTCAGGCATAAATGTACATTTGTGAGTGCTGGGATTGTCTGGTATCTGCAATTGTGTTGGCTGCAGAAAAGGACTGCCTATGAAGGTGTTAGGGGAGTGGGAAGGCTGCAGTATTTATGTGTCCCCCGTTGTTTTAGTATCTGCGCATCTCCCATCTTTAATGACTTTTATCCTCACAACATCCCTGTGAAATAAGTGATGTTATCCCCATTTTACATTTGCGGAGCTGGGGGGCAGAGAGACAAAATGACTTTGCACAAGGTCCCCAAGGAAGTCAGTGGTGGAACAGGGGAACTGAAGTCAGGACTCCTGATTCCCTGGCAAGCGCCTAACCACTGGACCATCCTCTAGTACAGTGGTTCCCAAACTTTTTCATGCATGATCCCCTTTGGCGCTCACCTCTGTCAACACAACCCCCAGTGGTTACAGAAAGGAGGGGGGTTGTTGGAGAACGACCCTACCCTGCATTCACCCCACAACAGCAGCTCCTGTCCTGCAGGGCTGGGCCTAGCTCTCCACTCTGGGTGTTTCATCCTAGCCAGGTTAGGCACATACGCCTCTCCGTAGATGGAGACAGAGGGACTGATGTCCCAAACCAAAGTGGCATTGCGACCCCATATGGTAAGTCACAGTGCCAATCAAATGTAGCCCTCCGCCCCTCTGTCTCTGAATTTGATTGGTGTTGCAACCTAGTGCATGGTGATTCAGTGCCACCAGGTTTGGGACATTCGCCCCTCTCCGTCTGTGGAGGGGCGGATGTGTCAAGCTTTGGTAGTGGTTTCTTTCTCTCTCCCCTCCCCCCCCCCCCCCCCCCCCCCCCCCCCCCCAACGTACCATCACCTCCCCTCGATCTGGGGGTCGTAACCCACAGTTTGAGAAACACTGATCTAGGGCCTTCTATCCAGGGATGCTGAAACACTTCACAAACATTAATTTTGCCGCATTACACCCCTTTGAGTCAGGGAATTATTATCTTTGTTTTACAGAGGTTAAGAGAGTTGTCCAAGGAAATGTGTCAGAGCTGGGAATATAACTCAGATTGCCTAACTTCCAGTCTGAGCCTTAGCCAGAAGATCCTCCCCCTTTGAAGCAAATGCCTTCACTAGGCTTAAATAGAGCAGTTTTTGCCATACCCTCCACGTTGTCTGCACCTTCTGTGTCAGTCATGACTCTCTTACTGTTGATAGGGGATTTCAAAGTAAGGACCTAGACTTTTGTTACTGCTTGAGCAGGAACATAATTCCCACTTTCAGGGGCTGTTCCTCTGGGATAATCTTTTAAGTGTTCCGAGCACTTTCAAAAATAGCTGCCACCTTTTCTTTGAACATTTGAGCAATCTTTACTTCTGTGTATCTTACAGAAACTTCCATAGGCCAAATAGCCTAAATTAAAACACTCTTCCTTAAACATGGTTTAGTCTTATTTAAACACCAATTTTTTGCACCATTAAAGCAGAGTTATTTTCTGTTATATAACAAAAGCTACCGTGATCCTGCCCTACATTCAGGCTTAGACTTTTAAATCCAGAAGGCACCATCATGATCATCTAGTCTGACCTTCCCGCCCATCGCAGGCCAGAGAACCTCACTCGCCCACTCCTGTAATAGGCCCATAATCTCTGGCTGAGTTACTGAAGACCTCAAATCTTGATTTAAAGACTTTGAGTTACAGAGAATCCACCATTTATACTAGTTCAAACCAGCAAGTGACCCGTGCCCCATGCTGCAGAGGAAGGCAAAAGAACCACACAGTGCCTGCCAGTCTAATCTGGGGGGGTGGGGGAATTCCTTCCTGACCCCAAATATGGTGATCAGTTAGACTCTGAGCATGTGGACAAGATCCACCAGCAGATGCCTGGGAAAGAATTTTGTGCGATCTACCTTTTGTAAAATCATGGTGTATTTTATCCCAATTACCATTTACCTCTGTCCTTAACTACTTTCTTTCAAAATTTGTTCTAACACCATATATACAATTGAGTTCAAACTAACAGGCCTGTAGTTTCCTGGATCACTTTTTTTCCCTTTCTTAAATATAGGTACTATATTTGCAATTCTCTAGTCATAGGGCATGACTCCTGAGTTTACGGATTCATTGAAAATGGATGCTATTGAGCTTGTAATTTCATGTGCTAGGTCCTTTTAATATTTGTGGATGAAGATTATCCAAGCCCACTGATTTGGTCCCATTAATGTGTTTTAGTTTGGCTTCCCCTCCGGGTGTGGTAATTTCTACTTCTGTATCCTCATTCCCATTAGCCATCCTGCCACTGCCCACAGGCTCTTCATTACCCTGAGTAAAACTGAGGCAAAGTAGTTGTTTAGGTGTTGGGCTATACCTCGATTATTTTTAATCTCCACCCCATCCTGCGTGTTTAGTACTCCCACTTCTTCTTTCCTCGTTTTCTTTTTATTTATATGGCTAAAGAACCTTTTATGTTGTATTTAATTTCACTTTCAAGATCCAACTCTGTTTGGCTTTTGGCAGTTCTCACTTTTTCCGTACACTTTCTGACCTCCAAGGGTGTGTCTACACTGCAGTTAGGCACCCACAGCTGGCCTGTCCCAGCTGACTCGGGCTGTTTAATTGTGGGGCAGTTTAATTGTGGTGCAGATGTTCAGGCTCAGGCTGCAGTCAGAATTCTGGGACCCTCCCTGAGCCTGAATGTCTGAACGAGGGTCCTAGAACTCAGGCTGCAGCCTGATCCCAAATGTCTGCACTGCAATTAAACAGCACCTGAGCCCTGCATGCCATAGTCAGCTGGCATGGGCCAGCTATGGGTTTTTAATTGCAGTGTAGAAATACCTCAAGAGAGCGCCTACAAGGAATGGATCAGCACGGAAAGCTTTCTGCTTTTTCCTAATAACCTGTTTGAGATGCTTGTTCATCCAGTTTGGTCTGCAACCCTTCCCTATGAATTTTTTCCTCTTGCTTGGGATGCAGGCTCCAGATAGTTTCTGCAACTTTGGCCTTGTCTATACTTACAGCTAGATCGGCAGTGTGTTGATTTAGTGGGTCTGGTGAAGTCAATGGCAGAGTACCCTCCCGTCGACGCCTGTACTCCAGCTCCCGGGAAGTCGGCGGGACCTTCTCCCGTCAACACAGCTCAGTGTAGGCACCTCAGTAAGTCTACCTAAGTTACGTCGACTTCAGTTACAGTAACTTACATAACTAAAGTAGTGTAACTTAGGTTTACTTACATCTGTACTGTAGACCAGCCCTTAGACTTAAAGTAATTCCAAGCCACCTCTACATTCAGATCCTTGAGTTCTTCAGTCCAGTCCACTTCCCCTAACTAATTCCCTTAATTTTTTAAAGTTTGCCCTTTTGAAATCAAGGACATTAGTTGCAGACCATTTTTGTTTTTCCTTCCATTTAGTTTAAACTGGACTAGGCAGCTCCTGATCTCTCGAACCAAACCTGTCCTTTACAACCAGCTCTTCTATGAGGTCCTTGCTACCTGCCAATACTAAATCTAAAATGGCATCACCTCTTGGTGGTTCAGTGACTATTTGGTGAAGAAATCTGTCAGCTATCACATCCAGGAATATCTGAGTCCTACCATTGTTAGTAGCGCTTGTCCTCCATGCTATATCTGGGAAATTAAAGTCTCCCATGATCACACAATTCCACTAGTATTTACTTTGTTAAAAATATTAAAGAGGTCTCTATCCATATCCAGGTCGGATCCTGGGGGTCTGTAGCAGACCCTGAGTACTATCCTGGTGGAGTCTCTGTTGCCTTTCTTCCCCATGCTGATTTTGAACAAGATTCAGTTTTACCCATTCCATCACTTCTAAATGCTTTACACTCTACCCTTTCATTAACGTACAGTGTCTTTCCTGATCAGCACATACCTTTCAATATCTGTACTCCAGTCATGAATACTATTCCATCATGTTTTTGTTATCCCTGTAATACTTAGCTTCATTTCCTGCACCAGTAGTTTTAGTTCCTCCATTTTGTTACCCAGGCTCCTTGCATTGGTGTACAGACATCTTAGTTCCTGTGTGGCTTCTCCCAGATTCTTTGCTTGCTCAGACAGTCATTTGACTGCGAGTATTGACTACCTGACTGTTACTGTCAGTGATATTGACATTGTCTTTTCTGCTTATCCGTTCTCCTGCCTTCTGTTATTCCTTTCTTCATTGCTGTATCCGCTTTTACTTGATTAGATGAGCATCTCCCAACCGTCTCCCCCCAGATTCCTAGTATAAAGCTCTTTTAGTTAGTTGTGCCAGCCTCCATCCCAGAAGTCTGTCTCCCTCCCTACTCAGGTGGAGTCCATCCCATGAAGACAGTCCTGTGTCCCCGAATGCCTCCCAGTGGTCAAACATCCCGAAGCCCTCCTTAATAGCACCACTGCCTGAGCCATCTGTTGATCATCATAATCTTGTCTCACCTTCGCTGTCTTCCTTTAGGGACAGGTAGAATCCCACTGAAGATCACCTGAGCCTCCATTCTTTTTAAGCGTCTTCCTTTAATTGTCATGTGTGCCCTTTGCAGTGTTCCAACAATTGAGATTTTAAAATCATTTGAATTGGGGGCAACAAACCATTCTGAGGCCATCTGAGCCCAGCAGTATGGTCTTCAGATTGCATAGCAAAACAAAGGCCGACCCTGCTGCCATTTTACTTTTTCATGGGTGTTGTGGTATCTGGTCTTGTGGGACAATTATTTTTATTAGCTGGGATGAAAAGAGAGAGAGAGACCCTTTGCTTTCCTGTTTAGCATCTATATTCCGATGCGAAGCGTATAGTGAGAGGGAGCAATTTATGCCCCACAAAATGCTAGAATATGGAGCATTGGCTTGGCTCTGGTGGCTGTAGCTCTGAGGCCTTATTTACCCTGACATCTCTGGTAAAATCTCCTGATGCAGCTCTTCTAGTTGTGGGCGTGCTTGTGTTTATGTGGCACAGCCATCCTTTCCACCCATGTCATCTACTCCTGCAGTGTGCTGTGACAGTGGTTCTGAGTTAGGGGGGTGGGGAAGGCGAAGGGGAGAAGGTTCAAGGTTTCAGTGAGTGCTTTTGATGGTCTCACACCAAAAAAGGAAAATGCAGGCTTCTGAACTATCAATACACTAGCATTTTTCAGACTTGAACAAAGACACTAAGTACATCTGGATGGACAGCCCATAAAACAAATTGAAAAGAGGAAACCTGCTTTTCAGCCTCTGGGGCCTCTACATTGGCTTCTCTGTTAGTGGCTCATTATCCATGAGTACCTGAGCTCCTCAGTAATACAGCTTCTGCCACACCAGAGTAGACTATGGGCTAATATAAGAGGGCGGTAGTCAGCCCCCTTACCTCTAGGTAATCACTCCTAAATATGCAGGGACAGGGATTTTCTTCAGGGGAAACGTCCCCTCAGCTACATTGATCTATCTATCTTATGGACACTCAAAACTTAATAGTTTTAGGTAAATCAATGTGACTTATGAAAAATATGCCAAAAACGAATGTGCATGGCTGCATATTGGGTAAGACAGTATATGGCTAGTCCGGGTCTTAATTTTTTGTTCAGGATGTATCCAGCAAAATAACACATGAAAATGCAAAAAATCATAACCGAACCCCCACTTTCTTATGCTTTATATTTGTGGACATGTTTGTCATATCTTAATTTTTGTCTGTGTAGAGAAACGCAACAAGGAATTTGATGAGTCAGCCTGAGAAACATTTCTCTTTTCCATATTTTAATCAGGATTCCCTGTGAATGCTGAAACTGAAAGACATACCACTTTTTATTCCCTGCCATCTTCAATAGAACGGACTCCCACCAAATTGGCAACACAGAAAGTAACCTTTGGCTCTCATGGAAATTCAGCTTTTCAGCCAATTGCAGCTAGTTGCAAAATAGTACCTCAGGGTCAGATTCCGAGCCCCGCAGAATCTCCAGGAAAATCCTTCCAGCCCATCACCATGAGCTGCAAGATTGTATCAGGTACATTTTAGTTTCAGTATCATACTTCATACTGAACAATGAGATTGAACTAGTTGGTCTTGTTTTGTGTCCTTTCCCAATTTTCATGCTAACATTACATGTTAGGCAATAGGGAGATCCAGTGTAATGCACTAAACAAAATTCCCTCTTTTAAAAAATAACAAACCTATACAAAATGTTTAATTTGTGAATTCAAGATTAAAAGCGGGATGGGAACTAGTTTTAGTCTCTCACTGGGCATAAATACTACCAGCAACCCACTAGAGATCACTCTTTAGTAAGACTGCTACTGCTGCTAATGGGCTCAGGTGTGAAAATTGTTAGTTCAAAACATAATATTGAAATGCATTTTGCATGTAAGGGTATGTCCATGGGAAGAAGGGCTTCTTCTCTTTGCAAATTGCCAAACTACTGGGCTGGGTAAAGTGGGTGCAGGTTTTTTCCTTTTATGTTATCAGGGAAATGCCAGGGTTTAAACTTGTATATAAATTGTTATTCTCCTAGTAACAAAGTCCCCTCCTTAGAATCAAGCCGCTTCCTCCCTTCCCCCTTAACAGTAATTCCCTGTTTGTTTAGATAAGCAGCTGATTGCTGTTGGCAAAATGATTTCCTTTTAGTAACTTCTCAGCCAGACACGGTCATACTACATTTGCCTGTACTGTTAACTCTTTTTACCTCTGGTCCCTCGTCTGCCAAACATAATGTGCATTCTCTTCACTGATGCAATGCCTTGCACCGGGCTGTATTGTTGCATCAAAAATCTTTAATGGCCAACCCTACTGGGTCACTTGGGAAACTGGGAGCCTTGCCTGTAAAGCCCCACTTTCATCTGAAGTTCATATAGAGAATGAAGAGCCAGGGTACCAAGCTGGGTGCTACTGATGATCTCTTCCCAACTTGACTTCTCCTGTGCGTGGTTGTAATTTCTCTTCTGCCAATAGTCGTCCTTGCCATCTTAAAGTAGTACCCAGGGCACCAGCAGCTTATGTTTGAATGTGTGCAAAGTGCTCTTATCATCCTAATGTACTGTCCCACTGCTCTTCTTTTCTTTGTCGCATGAGTGAGACTCTGATGCTTTCCAGTGGGTGAGAGTTACAGAACCATCTTGCCTTCCTTGAAACCCTTCAGCTTTTCTATATCAAGCTTTGCTGTTCCAGATGTTCCCCTGTTTAAACATTTCTTAGGCTCTGCTAATTTTTTCATGCTAAGACCCCGACCCCTTTCGGATTGTGATAGTCGCTGTAAATCATCAGGGTCTTCCTGGATTGAGTGTTTCTGCTCCTTGTTAGCTGTCAGTCCTCCCTCCCTCTCTCCCAAGAGAGCAGATTATTGGAGGATTGCCTTCTCCCACACAGAGTCCTCTTGCTCTGTTCCCTGATGCAGTGGCTGCCCTCTCTTTTCTGTCTATGTTCTCACTCTTCCATCCTTTTGTCTCTGCTACCCTTTTAACTCATCTGCTTTTTTGTTTTTTGTCTTCCCCTCCCCTCACCCCCAGTTTAATCCCCTTTCCACTTACCAAGAGTCCACATGGAGGTACCATAACGGCTCTTAGGGGCTCTTGCGTTTGAGCCGAGTGTGGGATAAAATAGAGGCTTGGCCCAGTGGTTGACTACCTGAGCCTACAGCCCTTTATTCATGAGCTGTTCCTGTGGTTGGCTGTAAAAGGGGGGGCTGTAGGTGAAGGAAGATGAATGGCTTCAAGGAGCTGTTCAGCACTTCACCCTCATCTACAGAAGCATATTGACAGTGCGAGTGGGGAGGTCTGGGATCATGCAGCTTTACCTATCCCTGCAGCCTTGGCACCCCGCTCAGGCTGGAAGTGCACCTTCAGCTAAATGTCCAAACTACAAGTCATTTTTTTATTATTGCATTTTTATGCCCTTATGAAATTTGAGATGGAAGTGTTGGACTCTTTTCCTTAAGGTTCTCCAATATCAACCCCAAGCCCATCTCCACTACCTCGTACCCCAACCTCCACTCCAGTGCACATGAAGTTGGGGTCTGCTAGTTCAGTCATTAATAATCCATACGTTATTGTGGACAAGCCGGCACAGATGGTCGGAGCAGCAGCCACAAGCACAGGTGCGTAATTTGATCCGTAGAAGGTAGCAGGTTAGTTTTATACATTCAAGCCTATCTTCACTTAGATCTGTGAAGATCTGAAAGCCTTTTACAAAGGAAGATCAGTATTATTGGTTTGTATAATTAATGTACAGAATGTGTCTTTTTAACGTTAAAGGAATTGGCTTTCGGCCGTGACAGAAAAAGCAAGGCCAAATAGAAATCTCACATTCCTTTCCCCAGGGAGTGTACACATTTCAGAGATGAGGAGCAAGGAATGTGAGGCTGTGCTACACACTGATAAAAAGCAAGGACACTTAAAATGAAGCTGTGCCTTTGCCATGGCAAAGTGCTCCCCCCCCGCACCCCACCATCTTTAACCCAGAAGTGTGACCTGCCAGTACTAGAGTTTCCAGCATGCATTTCTCTAGCTGTATCAAAACAATAGGTCAATTGGATTAAGATGGTCTGGAGAGGAGCTGAATCAACCTTTGTGCTACTGTGAACTTTCATTCAGCTGCTTCTAGCTGGTTGGCCTCAGGCCCACCCCAGACTCATTTAACTAGATCCCCGTGGTGCTTCAGAGGTGACGCTAGGGGAACCGGTGCAGTCTGTCGATCTGGGGAGTACAGATTGCAGGAAACAGGTGGAAGGCAATGTGAGCCAGCTGGAAACCCTTGCCTACATGTTGGAGGAAAAATAACTGCTTGTGAGTCCATTATTAGAGACAGGCTAAGAACTTCCTGTCTAAACGCACGTATACGTAATTACATATAGGTGTATATAGTAGCTTCTCAAAATGACACTTGGAGCTGACATAGTGTGTTCATCCTGGTTACAGTGATCCATGTAGTATGTGCCTTTCACTAGACATAGTTGAAAAAGGGGAAAGATCTTCATTAAAATGTCCCCTTTTTTGGTCAGAAAATCACATTTTTTCAATGAGTAGCCCCCTACAACTGTATGGGAGGAAAACTGAATGGTGGGAAACCACTGTATGTTTGCAGTAGCTGAATTTCTTTTAATCTCTGTTTTTGAGCTCTCTTGTTGGGTAAATCCGATGCAATTTGATAGTGAGTGGAATTTTCAAAAGCACCTAAGTGGCTTAGGGGCACAAGTTCCACTGGAAGTCAGTGAGGACTTGTACATCAGAGTCACAGAGGTGGTTTTCAAATTCCCACCCAATATCTTAATTTTTTTAAAAGAGGGTAAAACAAAGAGACACTACTAAGTCAGGTGAGGTCTGAAACAAAGGTTTTATAGACGCGAGCTTTCACAAAGCCTACCTTCAATAGAAATATCTGTATAGTTTTGTTTTTAATATAAATGCAAGCAGTTTATAAATAAACACTGCAAGGGGATATTATATGTGCAACCCACGTGTTGCAGAACTGTACTTTTGATTGAGAATCAGAAAGTGAAACTAGTTCTGTTGAGTGGAGTACAAAATGTAAACTGTTCGAACGGGGAAGAAGCAGATTTTAAAAATGTGTCTTTTAATATTCAAAAGTACTTGAAGAAGAAATGAGATTTTTAGCATTATGTTTAGTGAGGTCTTGTTCCTTTAAAGAAGGGATGTTTAGTTTGTGTTGATTTTGACTATACGTTGTCTTCTATAACAGAACACTAATGTAACTTGTCCCCATCCTGATCTCCACTAATCATGTCTTCCTTGTTTGATGAAAAGCTGTATTTATTTAATGGTACCAAAGACTGAACCCTTATGCTGAAATCTGCCTTATCTTCCAGTAGAGAGACAAGGTGGGTGAGGTAATATCTTTTGTTGGATCAGCTTCTGTTAGTGAGAGAGACAAGCTTTTGAGCTTCTGGGTAAGCTTGAAAGCTTGTCCCTCACCAACAGAAGTTGGTCCAATAAAAGACATTACCCTCACCCACTCTCTCTAATATCCTGTGACCAACATGGCTACAACAACACTGCATAAAACTTGTCTTCCAATACCCAGGAAGCCCAACAAGCAAACTGACAAGTGTCTCTCAAGCCTCTCATGGAGCCGGCTCTCCAGTCTCAAAGATCCATGGAAGCAGCTTGGTAACGTCAGCTGTCAAGGTAACATTCTTGTTAGGTTGTCTGTTTCCATAAAGAAATAGATTCATATGGAGCAGGCTTTTTCAGCATCATAAATGCTGATTCCAGACAACTTCATGTTCTCGTTAGTTCATTTGAACATTTCCTCTCTCTAGCCGCCATAGCACTATTGTTTATATGGTATGATAGTGTAATTTCATGCAGCTCTAATTAGAGTTGTGAGTACTTCTCTGAAAAGTGCCAGTCTTTTGTTAGCATATAAGGAAATCCTTGGAGGGCACAGATATCGGTACTGTCAAAATACCTTTCAAAGAATCTGTTCTATAAAAGATGATCTTTTTTGGCTTGGTTGGTGATAATATCAGATTTAACAAGAGGTGCATATTTTTAAAATCTCAGTTCCAAATTTTCTGCACGACTGATACATTCATATCAGGCCAATAGCTGACATTCAGTGGCTTTTCAGCTACCTCCATCAGAAGAATGTTCATGTCAACAACAGGGAGATAAAAAGAACACCAAAGAGCTAGCGACATTGGAAGCTTTATCTACAAAAAAAAGTATTTGCCCCAGACAAATGTGGAGTCACTGACTGTAAATTGAGAATGAGTAGTGTCTGTGCTTTGCAGCTGGAAAACAGTAAAGGTATGGAGCTGGGTTAATTGAGACAAAATCGTTCCCATTTTCTTTACAGAGAAGGGTATTTTTGGCAGACTAGTGGCTTCAATGACACCCCTTTTGAAAGTGGTTGGTGGAGCCTGGGATGTGCTGGAGCCTTGTCAGCATTAGCCTGTTCAGCACATGCAAGAATAATCGACTTTAGCTGCCTGGATAATTGCCATTCAGTCTACAGAGAAGAACCTCTTATTTTTTAATTGAGATTCAGAACGTTCCTTTCCAACCAGGTCTGTCTCTGAGAATCTGTAGTATAGGAATTTTGCCACGTGTACATATGACAAGATCTACACCTCTACCCCGATATAACGCTGTCCTCGGGAGCCAAAAAATCTTACCGCATTATAGGTGAAAACGTGTTATATCGAACTTGCTTTAATCCACCGGAGTGCGCAGCCTCGCTCCCCCAGAACACTGCTTTATATCCGAATTCGTGTTATATCAGGTCGCGTTATATCGGGGTAGAGGTGTACTAAGTAAAATTAAGCATGTATTCCCATCTTGTATTTTTATCATAGTGAGAAATCCAATCCATAGGCTTGTCCCATAGTGATCTTGAGTATCACTTCTCTTAGGAAACAAGTTTTTACATATTTGAGGCAGCAAATGTGGAGCAGCTTTTTTTTAACTGTGATTTTTGCACCCCTTACTTTTTTTATATATATATAAAAAGAATAAGTATGTACACAATGACTGCCATTAACAAGGTTAAGGATTAACTCTTTATTTCACTGGTTTGGAGCAGTTACTTCTCTGTAGTGTCAAATAAATCAGAGCAGATCCAGAGACACACACCACCCATATTGAATGAATTACACATTTTCAAGGTGACACCATTAGGAATCGGAAGTTAATTAGAAAAATAAGTGGAAGTCTGTTCCCTGTAAATCTCTGTCTCTTCGACTGGGTTGGGAACATGTAATTTTGTAAGGGTAGAAAAACATTCTGTTGTATTAAAACAGTCCAACCTAACATTTCAAAGCATCGTCTGTTCAGCATTTTTCTTCATCTCCAATAGTCTTCTGGCACAGTGACTGAAAATAAGAATTTACATTTATTAAGAGTATGGAACGAGTCAAAAAAAAAATTTTTGATTCATCTACCAACCTCCCCAGCTGGAATGAAAGAAACAAAATTTTGCAGGTCTAGATGTGTGGCATACATAATTTACATAATGTAGGTAGAAAATATTGCTACTTCTGCAAGTCCACCAGTTCTACTATGAAGCTTGCATGCCATCAGAATTTTTTACTTAGAGGAAAGAATAATGTATCTGAAACAGAACTTCGTTTTGTTTGCAACTTTAAATCAGCAAATGGTTTTCCAGTGTTTATCTTTTAAAACGTGCTCTCAACTCTTAGATTGTGTGCGCCAGTTTTAGCCTAATTTAAATTTACAAAATTTAAAGAATAGAAAAATCATGCCTGTGACTGTAGCTGTAAGTCCATTTCTATCAGCTAATTACCATACGATAATAAACATTGTTTTAGTTGCTGATAATATAACTTACAACAAAAAAGAATTTGGTGTTTGCAGGTCCTTATATTGTTTGGCAGGATTCCATTGTATTTATGTCAGTGGTGGGCAACCTGCGGCCCATGGGCCGCATGCGGCCCGTCAGGGTAATCCACTGGCTGGCCGCGAGACAGTTTGTTTACATTGACCGTCTGCAGGCACGGCCGCCCACAGCTCCCAGTGGCCGAGGTAATATCTTTTACTGGAACAGCTGCTATTGGTGGAAGGGACAACCTTTGGAGCTTCACAGAGCTCTACCCTGTAGAGGGTAACCAGAGTGTCTACGCTAAATACAAAGTGGGACTGATTGTTAAGCATAAGGGATTCACACACGCTGTAGGAGACCACTTAAAATGAAGTGGGTAATTAAAGGTTCGCAGGCGATAGGGTGGGTTACAAATTGGGTGTTGTAATGAGCCATAAAACCAGTATCTGTCATAAAACCTTAGCTACCTTGTGTCTGTCTGTCATATCCTGGGATCAATATGGCTACAACAACAGTGCAGATAAGTAATTCAGGGCACTCTGGGTTATCAGTAATGTGAATACAGGAAGTCATCACTTTGTTTTATATTGCACGTTCCACCTAATTGTGTGCCATATGTATTCATCCGTAGCAAGAGGATTCTCTGTTTGCAACCATGCCGCCCCTTTGTCCAATTGGGAGTCATTCTAAGGCACAAAGCCCTAAATCTGTGACAGGTGGACTTGGAGCTTTTACAAAGGTATTTGATTTATGTTCTTGGCCTTGTACATGGATGCATGCTCTGATAGTATCTCTGCACACTGGGTTTTGTCACAAAGCATGTAACTTTTCTAGTGCATATAACGGTACTGTTGGGAGTGAGTGTTCTTGGGGCCTGACTGCCAGTTCCGTTGTTATGTGATTAGGGAAATGAAAACTTTTACAACTGTCAGCAGATTAGTCTTGATTTCCATTCTGTTCTGTTGGCTCGATTGTTCCTCTGCCCTCTTTCCCTTGTCTGTCTCCCTTCTTCCATCTCATTCATCCTTTTCCTTGATGAACCACTGTCGTATTCTAGCAAATCTTAGAGCTGTGCTTTTATCGCATAATACAGTGGAACCTCGGAGCTACAGACACCTTGGGAATGGAGGTTGTTCATAACTATGAAATGTTCATAACTCTGAACAAAGTGTTATGGTTGTTCTTTCAAAAGCTTACAACTGAACATTGATTTAATACAGCTTTGAAACTTTACTATGCAGTAGACAAATGCTGCTTTCCCTTTATTTTTTTTTTTAGTAGTTTACATTTAACCCAATACTGTCCTGTATTTGCTTTTGTTGTTGTTGTCTCTGTTGCTGCCGCCTGATTTCTTACTTCCGGTTCCAGATGAGGTGTGTGGTTGACTGGTCAGTTCGTAACTCTGCTGTTCATAACTCTGAGTTTCTACTGTACATTAAAAATAAACTGCAGTAGTCTGAGACTCTAGGCTATTTTCCCGCCTACTAATACTTTAGCATGATTTCTGAATGTCAAATATTGGCATTTAAATGCATTTCCCAAAGTGTCACTTGTCCAGATTTCTTTTTAACCAACTATAGTATCACGTGTCTTCTTGTGAGCCAGTACTCTCCCCACCCCTTACAGGGGAATGAATGGGCTGATCTAATAGAAGAGGATTTCCATTTCTAACTACTGACCTTGGCATCCAAAATCAGGTGTTTATCCCAGAGTTCTGAGTGGCTGCCTTAATTCCTTTAAATTATGAGTTAATTTTGATGAAAGAGGAAGGGTGGTACAGGGTTTATGATGCTAGTCCAAGGCGCAGGAAACCCATGTGTGATGATGCCCTGCTCCACAAGACTTCCTGCATGACCTTGGCCAAGTCACTCAGTCTCTGAGCCTCAATTCTCCAGATGGGAATAATAGCAGTTAGGGGGATAAATACATTCAAGATGTTGAGACCCTCTGGTAATAGAGGTCGTAACGGAAATGAATAAGGCACACCCTTTACGTAATGTAGCAGGATAGAAAAGGATTTATCAAAGGTTGGGGTTTTGTCTGGGGTACAGGCCATATTTGGGGCAGGATCCTGGATGGGGAATTAAAAGTCCAGAGTACCGCTCAGCCCTGAGCAGACTAATGCATAGTTGCAGCTTCCAAGCAGAACAAACACAGTAAATATTAATAACGACACTTCGCACTTGTGGCCTTCCCATTACTTTGCAAACACTAACTAAGCCTCATAAGGCCCCTGGGAAGTTGGCAAGTATTCACCCCATTTGACAAATCAGGAAGTGAAGTCAGAGTGGTTCAGAGGCTGTGCGGCGGGAGCTTTTGGCCCTCTGTGTCTCTCTCAGCCTGGAAGCTCCTACCTCTCTCTGAAGACTGATGCTTGCAGATGATGATTTCTTTTGGGGCACAAAGCAGTTTGTTTACTCCAATTTTCCTTATGAAAAGGTGATAATAAAGCAGGAGCCTGGAGAGCTGCCCCAGCAACCACAGCTGCCGGTGACTGGGACAACCTCGCAGGCCTCTGGGCAGCAGTATGTCACTGTGAAGGGGAGTCACATGATAGCTTTGTCACCTCAGAAGCAGATCGTGAGCACAGGAGAGGGGACCACCCAATCAAAGGTATTGAATGTTTTGATGTCTTAAACTGCCTGGACTCAGTGTGGTTTCACTGTCGCATCTCCACGCTGCTGCTAGCACAGAACTGGGGGGATAGCAGGCAGCAGTCAGTGCTGCTTCTCTTAAAGCCATTGAGTTTGGGGGAGGTCATAGGAAACAAGCTATCTCTGTGCTGCTACCTTAGAATGCTGGAGGTACTATATGTAAGGGAGTGCTAGGCCGCGGGTTCAAGTCCAGCTCTAGGGGTAGTTCTTGTTCTTTTATTTTTCATAGGTAACACTGCTCTACAGCCAAAATGCTTCTGAAATAAATGTAGTCAAACTTTACTAATTCTGGATCACTGAGAACGAAAATGATGCTTAAAATTGTTGATTGGCTCTAGTTTTCAAGATATGCTATTGGGTCAGTATATACGACCCTTGACTTGGGAATGGCGGAGGATAAGTGAGTTATAAAGGGAAGGGATCTCAATTTAAACCAGAAATTACTAAAATACATCTTTGACTGGATCTATGAATAAATCTATGACTGGGTTTGGACAGTACTTGCTTTTTAGGCAAAATAATGAATGATGCAATCTGAAGCTGGTATTGCATCATACATGATATGAATTGCATCATGTTATTCCTAGAAGTCATGGATGATACAATCATAACGAAGCTTACATCACTCTACTGAACAAATTGCCCTATATCAGCTCTAGAAATCATACAGTGTCGTGCTCTCTTATTTGTCAGTGTTTGATTTTGCAAAGGGACACATTTCTGTTTAGCCAAAGTGAGCAGAGATGCCTCGTACTTGTGTGAACAGTGCAGATAACTTCTGCTATGTTTGTGGTGAAGTGACTTTTGCATCACAAAAGCGCAGTATAACCACTATGGTTAAGAAAGCCTATCACCTTTATTTTGGCTGGAAAATTGGAGATCAGGACAAGAGGTGGGCCCCACACATATGCTGCAACACTTGTGCAACAAATCTTCGCCAGTGGTTGAACAGGAAAAGGAAATCTATGCCTTTTGCAGTGCCAATGATTTGGAGAGAGCCAACAGATCATACCAGCAATTGTTACTTCTGCATGGTGCCTCCAGTTGGGAAAGGTGTGTCACAGAAGAAAAAGTGGACTGTGCATTATCCAAACATTCCATCAGCTATACGCCCAGTACCCCACGGAGAAGGACTGCCGGTTCCTGATGCACCAGAATCATTCTCACTTGAGTCAGACAAGGAAGAGGATGAAACTTCTGGTCCTGAACCATCAATGTCACAGGACCCACATTTTCTCCCATCCTCCTCCTCTGAACCACACCTCATAACACAAGGTGAACTTGTCAGGGATTTGGAACTAGCCAAGAGTAAGGCAGAGCTGTTGGGCTCCAGACTACAGCAGTGGAATCTCCTGGCAGGTGATGTTAGGGTTTCCATGTTCTGTGACCGTCAAAAGGATCTTGTCCCATTCTTCTTCATGGAAGGTGATCTTGTAGCCTGCAACAACATCGATGGTGTGATGGCAGCCCTCAACATCGTTCACGATCCAGATGAGTGGAGACTGTTCATTGATTCATCGAAGACGAGTCTTAAAGCTGTTTTACTGCATAATGGCAATGTTTTGCCATCAATTCCAGTTGGTCATGCAGTCCATATGAAGGAAACCTATGACAGCATGAAACAACTTTTGAGGTGCATAAACTATGACCAACATCAGTGGCAGCTTTGTGGCGATTTGAAGGTTGTTGCTCTCTTGCTTGGTCTGCAGACTGGATACACAAAGTACTGCTGTTTTCTCTGCGAATGGGATAGTCGTGCAAGAGATTCCCACTACATCAAGAAAGATTGGCCACTCCGACAGTCATTGGAGCCTGGGAGGAAAAGTGTTCAGCATCCACCACTTGTTGAATCAAGGAAGATTTTGTTACCACCCTTACACATCAAGCTGGGTCTGATGAAGAACTTTGTCAAGGCCATTGACAAAACACAAGCAGCTTTCAAGTACCTCCATGGAAAATTTCCAAGGTTAAGTGAAGCTAAGATAAAAGAAGGTGTCTTTGTTGGTCCTCAGATTCGTAAACTTCTTCGAGATGATGCATTTGACCATGCACTGCGTGGCAAGGAAAAGACAGCATGGAAAGCCTTCCAGTTAGTGGCAATAAATTTTCTCGGAAACAACAAGGCAGACAACTACAGGTTGTTGGTGGAAAACCTCCTCAAGGCATACAAAAGCCTTGGTTGCAACATGTCACGAAAGATACATTTTTTTGCACTCTCATCTAGATTTTTTTCCACCGAACTGCGGAGCAGTGAGCGACGAGCACGGCGAGCGATTTCACCAGGACATTGTAACAATGGAGAAACGCTATCAGGGCAAATGGAGCCCATCAATGCTTGCAGACTATTGCTGGACAGTGACAAGAGATGCTCCATTTAATGAATACAAGAGACAAGCCAAGAAGCGCCGAGTAGACACTGAATAGGACTAAACTATCTACATAATAGTTTTTTGCCTTTTGTTTCATAATAAATTTTATTTATATAACCCTTTTGCTGATTTTTAAAGTGTTACATAAACAGGACAGGTGAAATATTATCATGTAAAGCAACCATAAACACATGAAAAGACCTAGGTTTACAATTTATGATTAAAACTCTATCTACACAATATACATAGACATAAAATGTAAAAACTTAAATATCTTAGAAACAGTAGCCAATCAGTTGTTTTAATTGTCATATTTGAATTCAGCACATCAAAATACATAATAAATAGCACATTTTATCTCTGAAGCAGACGACTTCTCAAAAATTGTAGACCAGTGTAATTTTACTTACATGGGGAAGTTAAGGGGGTGGAAACAGCTGCATATTGTTGCCTGCAAGGAACAACCTCCTGCTTCCTATTTACTCCTCCGTTGCAAAGGTTTAAGAGAGAGCGAAACAGGAAAAACTAGCCCAGAATGGAAACTCTATTTTGCATCAGTGGAACGAGAACTACAGTAGATTTCAGTGTGATGTGTCAGTGAGAGAGAAGCAAAGCAGCTGGGGCATGCTTGGAGCTTAGCAGCTCCATGTGTAAAGGCTCAACAATCCAGACATCAAAAGGGTTAATTGCTGCCTTTCTACCCACTCTAAGGTGTATACAGTGAAATCTACCTGCCACGCACACGGACCAATGTATGCAAAATATATTTACATATGTAAAGGTACATTAATATTTACAAATCAGTTAATTGTTCTTTAAACTACCTTTTGGCCTAGTCTGGCAGGTGCACAAATGTGATACTTCCCTGGATGTGTTGTCTGTGTACAAAACTGAGGCTGTTTGTTAGTTCAACATTGGGGCCAAAGTTTCCAGAGTATTTTCATGAGTCAGTTGAATCTTAAGTTTCTCCAGAACCGTAGGTCAGCATGTTACCCCCCTGCCTCAGTGAGAGAGACTTGCTGGTGCCAAACTGTCAGTTCCTGGACACTCAGTCAGCTAGCTACCCCAACAAACTCATCAGAACCCTGCCAGCCCGCATTTTACCTTGCAGATTAACACCAAGTGTATCTTAGGCCCGGAACTCCCCAGAAGCGTCCCCTTGTGGTGTCTAGCCCCTGTCACTGGACACTCTCACTAATTGCCAGGTATGGTGTCCCCAAAGAGACTGTATGCACACAGCTGGAAGGTTACAACTTAAGATCGGTTCCTTTGTAATAATACAGCACTGTAATCTATTTATGGTGAAAACAAAGAGAAGTTGTTTAACAAAGAGCAGAGTGTCATAGATTCAAGTGAGCATTGAGCAAGAATAATGGAAACAGAAATGGTTACCAACAAAACAAAAGTATAACACTTTCTAGAGATTAAAACTTTAGGCTATAATCCTTGTCTAATACAGTCTCTCACCAAAGCTTTTTGCAGAGCTTGCTGTCTTCCAGTCATCACCACGACCCAGACTTTTGTGAATACCCCTATGCCCTCAAAGGGGTTTTCTCAGCAAATGGATAACAGAGGTTCTTTTTCCTTCCTCTCATGGTTCAGTAAACCTTTGAAATGCATCATTTTGAAGTGCACCCCCAGATAAGACTCTTTGTCCCCGTTGATTGCTCTCCTGTGTGCTGTCGCCCATGTTGAGTCCAAATTCTCCCCTCCACCGCCCTCCCGTCAACCTGTTTTTTTTCCTGTTGATGCTACATGTGGCGTGGGCTTCTATTGTGTCAGTTTTATCGTACTTAATTTATATATGACAGAGAGCTAACTATCTTCTCTCCTGGTTCTCCCTTTGCTTGGTTACAGACTTTAAGGCATAATATCAATAGGTATACATAACTCCTTCTATAGTGTTAATATAGGCATTTCACAATGATATCGATGACCAGGGTGTCACTGGCTTTCATTTGATACCTCACAAGGTACTTTTTAGATAAATACTATGAAAGCAGTGTGTTGAGTGTCGTGAGTTTGTCCGGCCTGATAGGAGTTTACTGACATAATAGTGAACCCTTTGCCAGTAGGCATTGAGTGCTTCCTCGGGTCGCATGGCTCTCTGCACTTCACTAAGGCAAACGTCAGGTTCTTTCTGAATGAAGCAGTTTCCTGTGTTGGGGAATATCGAGGGTCCTTGGATAAGTGGGTCACACTCAAATCTTTAATAGGCATTCTGAAATCATGGTTGGTTTTATAGTTATTTTCTCACCGGTGGACTGAACAGGAATGGTTGTGAGTTTGATCAGTTTTTTTAAATAGTCTCTGTGTTGGTCTTAGTTACATTTGAATGTGTTTGAGTCCCCCTTACATTAAGTTTATTGTTTCAGAATGGGTAACCTGTTAGCTTGTTTAACCTCTGAAATGCCCTGAAATAGATACCAACTTCTTGGGTAGCCCACCAGGTGGAATGTTAATTCTCTTTAGGTGCTGTACCAGGGAAATCCTGCCTGAAGAATGTCGTCGGTTGCTTATTTATTACAGGTCGTTGGGGTTCCTGTCAGTTCTACTTTACAGTCAACGGTGAAACAAGCTGTGGCTATCAGTGGTGGTCAGATACTTGTGGCAAAATCCAGCTCTTCAGTAGCAAAAGCTGTTGGTCCAAAGCAGGTTGTAACCCAAGGAGTAGCAAAAGCCATTGTGAGTGGAGGTGGTGGAACAATTGTTGCCCAACCTGTGCAAACTTTAACGAAGGCTCAGGTGACTTCAGCAGGGGTTCAGAAAAGTGGATCTCAAGGTTCAGGTAAAGTAACTTTACAACTTGGATTACAAAATTCAGATTCATTTTGGAACTCTGTCATGCTCCAGTATTACTCCAAACACAACTATATTTCAGAATGAGAGGGAGCATCTAGTCAAAATAACATGCTAAGAGATCTGTAGTAAAAACTTATTAGAATTAGGCTTGTGTAGTAATAAATAACACTTTATATGTAAACTATCTTCAACAGAAGAGATACCTAGAGCTGTATAAAGTGCTGCAAGCACAGCATTCTCATTGTTATGCACAGTGTTCATTGGTTAGCCACTATTTTGTTCTGACTTTATTTCAATTCTCCAGGTTTTATTATGAATCCCACTCTGCAAAACTGAATTTTTAACATGGTTTTCTGTTTTTTATTCCATTTCTAGTGATGGCTACGCTGCAGTTGCCAGCCACAAACCTGGCAAACTTGGCAAATTTACCACCTGGCACCAAACTGTACCTTACCACCAACAGCAAGAACCCTTCGGGAAAAGGAAAACTGCTTCTGATACCCCAAGGAGCCATACTGCGAGCCACAAACAATGCTAGTTAGTCTTGCAGGGAAATCTAATGAGTTAAATAATGTAATCATTTTGTAATTAATGTGTTAAGCATTTTGCCTTTTATTCTGGTACCTTGGGAATTAGTGATAGGACAAGTTTTTTTGTTCACCCAAAAACAAAAAAGGCAGCATGGTACTGTTCAGTGAGGGGACCCATGAGAGCTCTTTCATATAAGTCATCCCCTGACCCCCAGATTTTTTTAAAGCAATAACTGCAAATAGTGATCAAGTAAGAAAATTCCAGCCAGTCAGCATGCTTTTTTAACCCTTCATTGGTAATCTGGGAAAGGGAGTATACAGCACATTCCTGAAACCTGCAGCTGACATTAAATTGAAAGCAGTTGTGAAAACTCCTGACAAATATTAGAAAGGGACTGAGAGAAACTGGAAACACGAGCAGAAAATAACAAAAAGAAGATTCATCTTGGAAAAGGGCAGGCTGTTCTGGCTGAGGGGGAAATAATCTAAAACGCAAATGTTCATATGGGATCTGATCCAAAGTCCAGTGAAGTTGATGGAAAGACTCCCATTGAGTTGAGTGGGCTTTGGATCAGAGCCATAGTGAAAAAGCTGGGATGCAGTACTGCAAAGAGTATTAGGTTGATGGTTAAATAGATATTAGTTGGCAGTGTGTTGTGGCTGCTATAGAAAAGCCCAGTGCTCTGTTAGGCTGCTTATGCAAAGATGTTGCGTAATGTATATGACTCTGGAACAGTTTTGCCTAGAATACTCCCTTCAGTTTTGAACACAAAATTAACAGAGAGAGAACAACTAGAGGGAATCGGCAAAAATGGCCAAGGAGCTCAAGGGACCAAATTATACAGAAAGCTCAAAGGGTTGACACAGGAGTATTTTAGCTATGCAATGCCTAAGAGAGCCTGGTGTCGGGGGACGGGGGAGATCACCTTGACAAGTTTATGAAGGGTATTGACTAGAGCTGGTCAACACTTTTTTTAATGGAAAATAGGGGTTTTGACTAAATGAAATTTTTTTGCAGAAAAGTGCCTGTTTTCCTTGATAGTTTTCAAATTTTCATTGGGAAACAAAACAAAAAAATCAAAATTTTCCAGAGGGGCGTTTGCCCATTTTCTGATCAACTTTGGTATTGACACGATGAAGGCAGAGGAGGAGTTTGAGTGCAATACATGAGGCTATAACCAGAAACAGTGGGATGAAGTGTTTAAAAAAAAAAAAAAAGATAAATGTCAGTGCTGAAATAGACCTTCCTAACTGAGGTGTTTTGGGCTGTGATGTATTGCTGGGAGCCCCATTGCTTGGGACTCTCAGAGCTAGGTTGGGCACAATCCTGCACTGACAGGGAAATGGACAGTATAACCTCATAGGCCTTAGGTAAAGCAAATGTCTGATTCTTTGGAAAAACAGTAACCAATTTGCCCACTTCGTTGCTAGATAAGAGACTGAAAATAAGACTGAGTTCACGCTGCTCTCAGTGTAGGCTTAGTAAGAGTATCCGAATGCAGCCTTAGATTATCGCTCTTTGCAAAGTAATCATTGGTGAGTGCTCTGTAATGACTCTGAAATTATATTCAAACACTGGTGAAGTGTATCTGATGTAAAAGCAAAATCAGTAGTATGCAGGGTCATTGGTAGGATTTCACATATTCATAATCTGTAAGAGGCTTTTGAAAGAGCTATTAAATTGCTGGTTTGCATCTGCCTCTGACTGTAGAGATGGCAGAGCAATACAAAAAAGGCCTCTGTGCGCCCACAAGCAGCCTCGATCCCTTTCAGTTTGTTCCCAGAGCGTGCTGTGGTGGTAGAGCACAATACCACCCCCAGAATCGTGCTGTGCCCACTTCATTGGAAAATCAGTGCATAGATGATGCTCACTTACGAAGCACGTGGCAGCCTGCGTCGCACAAAGCCTTTAAAGTTGTATGCACGCAGATACCTCAGCTGCTGTCTCTGTGCACCTGTTGAGCTATCACAGAACCCCCCCGTCTAAGGACAGACGTGCATAAAAGAGAAATGGGGTGTCGTTGGAGAGAAGCGAATTTCTGTGTAGTTTCACTGTTGAAATGGTGTGGCTGCTCAGCCTCTGATGCCGAACTCTGCAGAGTCATTGTTTTTATTTTTGTTACAGGTCTCCAGTCAGGCTCTTCTACAAGTGCAGGGGGAGGAGGAGGAGGAGGAGCAGCAGCAGCAGCAGCAGCAGCCACTGCCCAAAGCACAAGTAGTGGCTTATCCCAGCATCTCACCTACACGTCCTACATCCTCAAACAGACACCACAGGTCAGAGTTGTACAGCATTTTAATTGATCCAGGGATGCCCAGACCTTGTGCTAGCATCGGTGGTTCTGTAATAGATGAGTTTCAAATTAAGGGGGAGCCAGACCCTTCTGGGGGGCACACCCACCTCTCTGCTCTGCTGGCCACTCTGTCTTCTCGTGTCTGCTGCAGCTGACAGTATGTTCTGTGCCACTCCCCCCCCTCCCCCCCCCGCGAGTTGTACGGTGCAACTTGCTGCTCCCTGCGGGCTGCTGCATGATGCAGAGAACACTGTTATTGTAGCACAAGGGAGGAGGAGGAGGAGAGAGAACATGCACCAGTGAATGACTGCAGGGTGCAAGCATATTTTCCAAAAATGGGAGAGGAAGGGTAGAGGCAACCTCCAAAACAGAGGTGGGGCAGGCGGTGTTGAGGGGGACATACCAGAAGAGCTAGAGGTCAGGGAGGCAGCCCCAAGGGGGAAGAGAGAGCACTAGGGGATAATAAAAGTTGTAGGCAGGGAGAGCACTAGAGATGGGAAGATGGAGGAGGGAGATACTGGGGAGAAAAAGCAAGGGTGAGCCATGGGAAGCAAAGCTAGGGTGGGGGGAAGGAGGACAATGAAAAACGCTAACAGAGGGAATGGACAAACAAAACAGGTGAGAGATGGCAATTATGGAATTGTATGCGAGGAAGGACTATGGGGGCCCCACAGGCTAGTCTGTTAGAGTGGGGTCTCCAGCTGCTGTTGGGTCTAGAATGGCTTCAGCTCTGCTCTAGATGTGGCCTTTGAGGAATTAATTAGGCTTCAGAGCTGAAGGGAAAACTAACACCCCCTCCCCCCCACACACACACCTTTTCTCTCTGCCCAGCTGTCTGAACATTCAGAAGGTAAATTGTATTTGTCACAGTGAATAAACTGAAGTATGTGAGGCGTATTAAATTACAGTGGACGTGTCTGAGCAGATTGGAACCTGGCTTGTGACCTTTTCTTCTGGGGTTCTCACTTCCAATGTGTCACATAATGTCGCTTTACAGTGAGATGAGAGCACTGCCTCTAGCAAGGACGTCCACTGTAATTAACTGCAAAATGCTTTTTAAAAAAAAAATCTTTGTGGTAGGAAGTGCTTTGAGCCCTGTGTGTACTCTCACTGCTGCGGAGAGCGAAGATTTCCTCTAAGACCCTTTGAGGTCAGCAAACAAGATCTATGGGCTTTCATATTTCTGTTAATTCCAAATGACAGTAACAAATCTGATTAGTGTGTGCAACCTGAAGGACAAGAAATCTTGTTTAAAATAAAATCTCAGATCACAGAGAGCAGTTACAAATGTCACTGTCACGTTACTGGTGCAGAATTCAATTTTTTTCATACCATTTGATTTCCACTCAGAGAGCCTAACCTAGGTAACTTTTATTTTTGACCAGGGCACATTTTTAGTTGGTCAGCCATCTCCCCAGCATTCTGGAAAGCAGTTGACACCAGCATCAGTTGTTCAGGGCAGTGTAGGAGTTGGAGCATCTTCCACTCAAGGACAGCAGGCATTAAAAGTAATAACTGGACAGAAGACTGCTTTATTTGCCCAGGTAACTTTCAAATATCATGTTGTTCAAACTATATGTATTGTCTCGTAATGGGGGGAAATAATGTAACCACTTTTACAAAAAGTTCAGCCCTCCTTTGGATTTAGTTAGGCAAGCAACAGGTTTTGTATTTATTTCATATTTTCACTGCAACAGATTGGTTATAAAAAAAAAAAAAAATCTAACGAAGAAAAAACTCCAACCTTAGGCTTAGCCTTTCAAAATAAAACAAAAAACATGCTTGTACTGTATGTGAAATATTAGACCAGGTTTTCAGACAGTGACCCCTGCATATGCATAGTGCAAATAACTGGACACAACATTGCACCTTGTTTTATTTAGATCCACAGGTTGCGTCTTGCAAATGTCCCATATCCCTGCATTGTAGACCTGCCCAGAAACTTCTTAGTAACTTAAATTGCAGGTGCAAATAAATTCAGGTTCTCTCTGAAAAGTAGGTCCTTTTAAGGTGTCTCACATCGGGGACCCAAAAATTGGGGGATCCATAATCACTGGGTCACTTCTGAAAAAGTAGACACTAATGTAGAAAATGAGCAGCTTATAAACAGTTGTCTCAAAGTTAAGCTTAGTGATCTGGCTTCAAAAACCTCTTTTTTCCTCAGAAATATTCTGATTTTTTGCTGCTCTAGTACAAAAAGCAGATGTTTTAAAAATGACTTCATTGGAATGCTTTCCCTTAAACTGAACTCTCTTTCGAAGGCGGCTCCTGGTGGACAAACGTCGCTGATGAAAATATCAGATGGTTCGTTGAAATCGGTGCCAACTTCCTCACAGCTCTCCAAACCCGGCACCACCGTGCTGAGAGTTTCAGGAGGGGTGATCACTGCGGCCACGACCCCAGCCATGTCCCTCCCTGCAAACGGTGTTTCACAGGTGAGAAGAAGCATTGCTAGTACATGGTCACAGGAACCTATAAATCAAAGCAAAACATCCAGGAGAGGCATACGTACAAGAAATGTGCACAGGAAAGGGGCGAGCGTGATGCTTGGAGACACTTCTGCTCGAATTATCCTTGTCTGTGTGCTTGCGTGAGTAGAGTATGAATTTGGCATGGAGTATGCTATGCATGTGGACTCCTCCTAGTTGAGTGGCTCAGGACCTCTGATGGGAGGAGGAACAAACTTGGTGTTTTGTTGACGTGTGTTCGCTGACGCACATGCCTAACCAACTTTGTGGTGTTACAAAGATGAAAAACTTTACATTCAGGTCTCTGCTGATACAGGTGTCTATAACGATCTGTAATGTTTAGTTCCTAACCAATACAATCTTAAAGAAATGATTTTGCTGTTTTTTCCCATCAGTAACCTTTTTTATTCAACGTTATTAGCTCTCTTGTGTTTCTGACATCTGCTTGTGTCCTTCCCCAATTTTACTCTTGACAGGAAACTCAACAAATTTCTATTGGATTTTTTTGCCATTTGGGCATATTTTGTCATTTTATCTGTGGACAGCAAAAGAGGAAGAAAACAGCACAAAGATGGACAGAAGTCATTGTAACTAATCCAGCTTCTGTTAAAACTTGCACTGCCTCTCCTTTGAGTGTTCCAGTGCTAATCGTCATCTGTTCTCTATCGTGGGGTTTTCTATAATACCCGTCATTGTAGTATTTGAGCACCACACTGGTAAATTAGACCTGCATAGTGAGGTCCCCAAAAGACTGATATGGAGTGATTTGTTTTCTTCCTTTTGTAGGTTCTAGGGGTATATAGGTTAAATGTATCTATTTTTGAAATATAGAATAAATCCAGTCATGATGGAAAGGGTTTGTCAAAAAGAAGGATCTTGCAGCATGCCCTGAAAAAGGTCAGACTTTGGGTTACTCTCCTTTCAAATACACATACTGACTGTGGGTGAGAGGTGACAGGAAGTTGCAAAGTGCTTAAAGATCTTTATACAACAGGGCAACAAAAAACCAGAAGCTGTTACTTAAGTATTGGTCATCTGAGATCCTTGACTCGCTATGAGCTTTTTGGTCTCTACTCTGTTGTGAACTGATCTCCTTGAGGTTGGAAGCCTGCAAGGTTTATGGTCCTGTGAATTTGGCAGCATTCAAAGTTTGACCCTTCTGTTTGTCCCTAAGTAAAGTGATAACAATGCAGCCCTGTCAAGAAAGGCATCCCATAGTGGCACAGTGAGCCTGAAATAAGGCATTTAAATTCCAAAAGTGTTGGGAAAGAGACGGACGAACGTTTTTGGGGTTCCCTCTGGACTTTCTCAAGTATCTGTGGTCCACTGCCAGTTATATTCTAATTTATGTAATTTAAACACTGCTGGTAAAAATTTCAAAAACACTTAAGTCCTATTTTCAAAAATGAGTGAGGCATTTAGGAGCCTAGATCTCATTGAAAGTCTTTGGGACTTAGGTTTCTGACTGCCTGAGTCATTTTTGAAAATGAGACTTAGCCATCTAAATCACTTAGGTGCCTCTGAAAATTTTACTCTACCTCTTCTTTTATTCTTCTTTCAATCCTGCTGAAATTGTAGTACTTGTGCTATGAAGGACACTTAAAGCTGTCCTAATATGGTCCTGTCAGGAAAATAAACTTTAACCCCTCTATTGACTCGTCCCTTACACTCCCATTCCCATTGTGTACTACATGATGTTACAGCTGAATGGGTGGAACAGCAACATCAAATCTGAAGCAATAATTAGCAGTGATAACTCTGGCTGGGAAAAGAATAGGGAGATATTTGGCAAGCTTAGTGAAAGAGACACAATCAATTGGCAATCAAGTCAGTTTAAAAAAAAAAAAAAAAAGTTTAGTAACTCCTCACCTGCCCCTGAGCTGAGTCCCCTGCCATTTTATAGTTTAGTTTCTTGTGTGTGTGTGTGTTGAATCTCATTTTCCTATTTTTTAAAAGGATTTTTCTCTATCTTGCTGTGTGAAAGATCCACGCAAACAAGGCAAACTAACTTCACAAAGGAGTGAAACTAGCCATAGGCAAAGGGTTGTCAAATGCACAAAGAAAAAGCTGTATGTTTTTCCTCTAATCTTTCAGTTGTAATAATCTTAGGCGTCACTTTCCACCTTTGCTAGACTCACATTCACAACACCACCCACAGTTTGTCTCCAAAAGGAAGAAGAGCCAGAGATTCTATGAAGTCCGCTAAGGACGTTGCTGTTGCCTGTCTATTTTACGCTGAAGCTGCTCAGATACTGTGGTGAATGGTGGCAGTACAAAACCCTAAGATCACAAAAGGAACAAATCACACTTCTGTCTGAATTTCTTTAACTACTATTAAGTTACCAGTGTCCCTTTTTAAATGAGTCACCTGACTGAACAATGTATTGTTGCTAAGATGTGGATAAAGCATTAACAAAACCATTACCTGTCAGTTGAACCAGTGGAGGCAGCTATAAGATGAAACTGACAAAATGTTTTCCCTTTCTCTACTGATGACTCTAGAGCAGTGGTTCTCAACCTTTCCAGACTACTGTACCCCTTTTAGAAGGCTGATTTGTCTTGCATACTCCAAGTTTCACCTCACTTAAAAACTACTAGCTCACAAACTCAGAAATAAAATAACAAAAGTGTCACAGCACACTATTACTGGAAAATGGCTGACTTTCTTATTTTTACCATATGATTATCAAATAAATCACGACCCCCAGCTTGAGAAACACTGGTATAGTACATAGAGCAGTATAAAGTCATTGTCTGCATGAAATTCTAGTTTGTACTTACTTCGCTAGTTCCTTTCGTGTAGCCTACTATAAAACTAGGCAAATACCTAGATGAATTGATGTACCCCTGGATGACCTCTGTGTACCTCCAGAGGTACGCATACCCCTGGTTGAGAACCACTGCTCTAGAGTTCTGAGCAGCTGTGAAATATTCAAGATTCTTGTAAACTTCTTTGCTGTGCTAACTCATCTCAACAAGGAGGTAAACCTCCTGTGTGAATAGGGGACTTGGTTCCTGAGAACGTTGTTTGAGAAGTTCCGGTAGCAGCACAGTAGTTCTTACGTGTATGGTCTGTTTCATTCCTGCTCAGAACTCCAGGGCAGTTGCAGGGAAACTGACCCGAAATGCATATGTTTTTGGAAATATTTTTAAGAGCTTTGCTTTGCATGACAGAGTTACCTAAAGACAGTAGAATTGTGGATAGGTATATATGCAGTTGCTTTTATTTCTCTTAAATGCTCCTCTCTAGCAGTATGACAAATTATTTTAAATGCTCAGTAAAATAAAAAGGAATTTGACACTGCCACATCTCTCTCTTTAATATAGCAAGTGGATGGTGCAGGTTCCAGTTCATCTTCCACTGTGGGTCCTGTGGCAAAGACATCAGGACAGCAACATCAAATTTGTATAAACCAGGGGCAGTCTGGTTCATCAGTAGCTAATAAAACTGCTACTTCTACTGTTGTAAGTGTTGCTTCCTTGATGACTACACCAACCCCTGTTTCTGGCAAAGCTGCTGTATCAGGTAATAAACTTCCTTTCTGCCTTTTGTTACTGAAATTTCGACTTGGACTATAACTCCTTCAGATACCTTGTACAGTAAACAGTAGAATTCAGAGCACTTGCATTTTTGAGCTCTTACCAGAAATTAACTGTAGATTTAGCAATTTCCCCTAGTTTCTAAAATCTGTCTTAGTAAAACGACTTTTTTATTAACAGAAAGAAGGTTGCGATAAGAACAATGAAAAGAACAATTTGAAATTCGACTTCTTAGGTCATTTGCATGTTGAATGTTTCTGGTTAGAGTAATGACTTTAGTTTTCCATTAGTGGTTAGTGAGGAATCTCTGTTTGGATGCCAAGTTTACTTTCTTTTTACAAGTTTCAGAGTAGCAGCCGTGTTAATCTGTTTCCGCAAAAAGAAAAGGAGTACTTGTGGCACCTTAGAGACTAACAAATTTATTAGAGCCCAGGAAGAAGTGGGCTGTAGCCCACGAAAGCTTATGCTCTAATAAATTTGTTAGTCTCTCAGGTGACACAAGTACTCCTTTTCTTTTTACAAAGATGCATCCCATTTGTCCAAGTACACCTCTACCCCGCTATAACGCTACCCGATATAACACGGGTTCATGTATAGCGCGGTAGCAGCGGGGCTCCAGCCCTGCCGCCGCTCCCCCGGGGCTGCAGTAACGGGGCTCACCGGCAATTTAAAGGGCCCGGGCTCCCCGCAGCGGCTGGAGCACGGAGCTCTTTAAATCACCGCCAGAGCCCTGCCGCCCCTACACCGGGGCTGCGGCAGCAGGGCTTGCCAGCGATTTAAAGGACCTGGGCTCCCCACAGCGGCCGGAGCCCTGCTGCCCCTATCCCGGGGCTTCAGCTATAACGGGGTTTCAGCTATAACACGGTAGGGATTTTTGGCTCCCCACGACCACGTTATATTGGGGTAGAGGTGTACATGGTTGTATCAAAAGGGAAAACACTGAAGAGATTTGAACACTGATACTGCAGACATAGTACAGTTTGTATCCAAACCATCAGTTCACTACCTACGGCTTGTATTTCCTTGGTTTAGTAATTCAGTTAGTCCTAAATGCAGAACATTTCACGAAACAATTTTTTTCTTACGCATCCCAGCACATTTAAGGTAGTTTCATTTTATTTTTTAAAAATTTAAACTGACAGTTTTGTGCATTCTTAGTTGAACTCCAATTACCATCCAATGTAGCTTGACACAGATCCTAACTAAAAAGAAAACTGTCATCTAGTAAATAAGGGAGGAGTCATTCACCATTTTCTAACATTAAAAAATAATGTAAAAATTAAGAATTGGAATAAATGTATTCTAAGCTAGATAATTGCTTAAATAAACATGTATAGATATAGTGTATTCTCCTGGTTAGCAGACAGAAATATCAACTTTTTAGTGTAAAAGCTATACTTAGTTACAAATCAACATGTTTTAATGATTATACCAACCAATGAGAATGGACTTCTCTTTAGGAAAATTCAAATGAAAAACAAGATTAAAATTAATTATTTAAATCAAGGTTTCCTGCTTTCTTACTCAAATCATGATTAAAATGATAATTTAAATCAATCCCCCTTGTAAATATGCTATATGTTCCTATTAGCTTTGCTTCTCAAGGCAGTTAGTATTTATTGTTAAAGGGCTTGGGGAGACCCAGGTTCAGGTCCATTCACCACAAACTTCCTGCGTGACCCTGGGCAAGTCACGTAGTCTCTCTGTGTCTTAGTTCCCCATCTGTATAATAGCACGGCCCTGCGCACAGGGATGTTTTGAGGAAGACTGTGATGTGCTCAGATCTACTGTAATAGGAGCTATAAAGGTAGAATTTAGTTTACTTCATTTACAGGTTACATTTATCAGATCCCTAAGGATAAATTCAAGAAACATGCAAGTCAAGACTTTTGTCTTATTCTGACAAGAGTCCTTTGTTTTGAGTATCTGGCCGTGTTCTTTTAAAACTCTTCAAGTATTAACACAACACCTCAGTCTCTGTTTAAGATTACTGTATTATTTATAAATCTTACCTCACAAATATCAAAGCCCTGTGCAATATAGTTATATAATGTGTCTGAGTGTGTTGGCAGCCATCCAACTCAACAAAAAACTTGTTTAACAATTCAGTGTGAGCATGGGCTTGCTAAGAGGATAGCAAAGCTTAGCTTATACCACCTTATTTCATGCAGAAAGGGAGAGAAATAGTAGGGGATAGACGGAACTAAGCATTGTATAATGTGTCTCTTTCCCCCTTCTTTTAGGATTGTTAAAGATCCACTCAAACCAGTCTAGTCCCCAGCAGGCTGTGCTGACGGTACCTAGCCAGATCAAACAGCTCAGCGTAAATACAGCACCTGGAGGTGTTCAGACTATACTGATGCCTGTGAACAAGGGTAAATGCAGCGGCATTAGATGGTGTTTGACATAGCAAAGAGCTCGGCCATTCTTGCCATACAACAATACAAGGTTTACAAATACCCATGAAGAAAGCGTGTAGTGGGTTTCAGTTGTTCCCAAGCTTTCATGTTGTACATACAATATAACTTGCTATCAAGGGTTAATAAAACTATCCATCTAAAAAAAGGGTGAAGCACTAGCTTGCAAGAGTATCTAGAAGTATGCAACAAATCATTTTAATTTTTTTCCTGTTGTCCTTCAGTGATACAGTCTCTGTCTACGAGCAAAGTGTCTGCTGCGACTGTAGTAACTGCAGCCAGTACGGTTGTACCCATCCCCTCCACAGCATCTGTCACTAAAGGTAAAAAAATGAATTTGTCACTTGTCAGTAGGACTCTCAAAGAAACTGATTGTGCATGAATGAACGTGGCTGCCGTATGGAAGTGTTCTGGCCCCGTTAATAGATCCCATTGTGTTTGATTCAGTTTTCCACTGTGTCCATCAATTATGTTGTAACAGGAGTAGAATCTAGGGGTTGGAAAAGTGAACAAAGACGCTATGCCCACAGCATAGTCCGTGGGACAGACATGTACAGAAGAGCATAAAAAACCTTAAGAGGATACTTTGAAAGGTTCCCATAGGTAGTAAAACTTGCATGGTGCCAACCCACCACTGTGGAAACGTATGCAATGCTACACTATTCATAGCAGTGTGTGTGTTAATCAAACCATGAGCCCTGCCCTAAGAATGGTAATTCAGTGGTGGAATCATTGGGCAGTGCTTCGCAACAGCACTAAATGTCAATGGCTCTGCCATCCCAGGCCTTGCAATTGACAGAAAGCCAAGGAACACTTGCAAGCAGTTCAGTTGAAATTGGATCATCCTCCACAAAACCCACAAGCACCTGATGCTCCAGACATGAATATTTCTTACAAGAAGACAACTAAGTGTTTTTGGGTATGGAGTGAAGCTGTATTTCAGTGGCTCTCCCTCCACTGAATGAAGGATGAATTGCCAACAGGGCAGGGTTGGCTTGTGCTGAAAGTGTAGAATACACACTCAAGGTGGGGTTGCATTGCCAGATGTGTGGGGAGAGCTCATCCACACACACAGGTTGACGTTATTCCCTGTTCAGTACCGGTCTTGGGAATGTGGATGTGGGTATTCCAGGCGGTTTTAATCATTCTTTCCCACCTCCCTCCTGCTCCCAAATAAAGCCGGTCTGATCAAATGCATAGCTCTAGTTTTACTGCACTCTGCTGCGTTTTATCAGTTTGCCCAGCTGACTATCAACAACTGTCATTTTAAAAATTTGTTCTGTGTTTCTCTGAAGTTAAGATGGAGCCTGATTCAGCGGGACAGAACTGCAACTCTGTGGTCTCCCAAGATGGTCCAGCAGCAGTAAAAACAGAAGAGAGCTCAGAACTTGGAAATTACGTTATCAAGTAATTGTTCTTTCCTGTCTAAAGAGCTGTCTAGTTTAGTTTTAGGGCAAGTCGTAGGACAGTACACAACAGTATCAGAATGCTGGCTGAGGAATCGAGTGATTAAAATCTGACAGCCACTGATACATTCTGTAGCCTACTATAATCTAGGTAGTCTGTTGGTTGACATTCATTTTCAGACTTCAGTTACATCCATATCTGCAGGATGTAGTATTAAAATACTGATTTTGTGAATGGGCTTGTACTTGGAACAGCTAAAAATGAAGCTGTTTAATGGTGCTTAATCATTTTTGGGATTTGCTAAAACTTTGAATCTTATATCATCTATTCACTCGTAATTCCCACTGCAATTGCGTGTTCTGATCAATGCCGGGCTATGGTCCTTGGAATACAGCTGAAAATAATTGGGGAAGGAATAATTTGATCCTCCCTCAACTTCTTTTTCTTTCGTAAACTGTGTGCATGTGTGTTACCTCTCTGTATGTTTGTCTGGTTGTGAATGTTATTACTCGCATATCGCTGTAATTGTCAAGAGATCTTTCCACATTCTAACTTGGGAGTGGGCCTGGGGACCTGGTACCTGATTCCTTGTGTCTTAACAGCATTTACACTTCTGACATTGTGAAAGAATCTGGGGACTTCTTTGTGATGCCATCACGAGTGCTTTTTGGAAGTTCTTCACCAAGAGCTTTACCAGCAAAATAACTTTCTGTAGAAATCCCTGAATGTAGGAGATCTCCCCTCTGCTCACAATCCTGTCAATAACTTACATTTCCCTGTTACCGTTTTTTAAAATGTCGTAGTACACTCTTACTCTGGTGGAGACTTCCATAGGGATGCCTATATGTAAGTCAATCAGAAGCCAATATGCTCTTTGAATTTCACCAGTTGGTCTTAAATAACTTCAAGGAAATACTAGGGAAAGGTCTTTTTTTTTTTTTTTTAATTTTACTGGTTAAGTTTGTACCTAAACTTGTAAATGCTCTGCTGCCAATCGGTTGTCACATCCTAGTGTTTATCAAATATGCTATCACGTGCCTGATGTTCCCTTGTCTTTCATTGTAATAAAGCAGTGTAGGAGAGGGATATGAAGACCAGCAGCATTGAAGAGTTTTATAAAGTATAAATCTTGCAATACTGTTAGCACATTCCTGCTGTGAGAACTTACAGAAATAGCATCTTGCTATCAGACATATTTGAAGCAGTGGTGTCATGCAGCTCCTGTATTGTTAGTAGACGTTGCTTAGGCATTACTGCAAGGCCTGTTCCTGAGATTCCATCCCGGCAGGATGCAAACCAAAAAGACACAATGACCTCTTTGAGTCCTGATCCTGGTGGGTGGAACTTTATGCCCACATTGAGACCCCATTCGTTGATTTCAGTGGGACTTTTTTTAAATTGATAACGATGTTAGAATCCTGTATATCTGATTTATCTCTTCTAAAAAGTAATTACTCTTCACTGTGATCTTTATCTTTGCAGCACAGAACATTTGGAGAATGTCCAGCAACTTTTAACAGCGATAGTGAAGAAAGTTCCATTAATTGCTGAGAAAAGTAAGATCTGTATGAAAACAATCAGTTTGTTGGTCTGATAGCACCAAAGATGTGCATGGCACTTTGCAGCTGGGAAAATTACACAAAACAGAATGAAGTGAAACCGCTGCCCCAGAAAGCTTCCTTTCAGGTTTTGTTGGTTGCAAAATACTTAGGAATCTAAATCAGCCAAGTCCTGCCAACAAAACCGGCTGCTGCTGGCAGTTACTGAGGGCTAGTCTACACTACAGCTGTAAGTCGACCTAAATTATGCTATTCCAGTTACGTAAATTATGTGACTGAAGTCAACGTAACTTAGGTCGACTTACTGCAGTGTCAACACCATGTTGTGTCGATGGGAGATGCTCTCTTGCTGACTTCCCTTACGTTTCTCGGGGAGTTGGAATACAGGAGTCAACGGGAGAGCGCTCTGTCATCAACTTAGTGGGTCTTCACCTGCCCCACTAAATCGACACCACTGCATCGATCGCAGCACTGCAGATCAAGCCGTAAGTATAGACAAGCCCTAACATTCGTTGTCTTGCCTGTATATGAGAGAGAGGGTAGTTCACACTAGAGTATCGGTACTTATCTAACCAATGATGGCAGCTTTTAGGCAACCATCCGTCCGTTTCATCTGTCATTGATCAGGAAAAGGTCCTTTTTAATTGCACACCCACACACCACCCATATATGTGGTTGGGAAACATACTACTACTGATGTTTCCCAAGTAACGAATGTACTTCAGTGAGGAGAAGCTGCTGGAGACTGGTTAGGACAGACTGAATAAAATCAGTAAAATGAGCAAAATGGAGGTAGTGGGTTGTGCTGTAAAGCTTTCAGTGCTTCTTATTTTAGGGGTCCTATATAACACTCACGGATCTGCTGATTGGGAGTTAATACCCTCCTCCTAAATTTGTGCCAGTGAAAACTTCTTGAGATGTCCTTTGTTTTATTGTTTCATTTTCTATTTCATGTTTATATTTCTAATTGTTAGCCAAATAAGTGTTTTCAGAAGGAAATTACCGGTACCTCTGACAATAGCAAAGCACTACTGAACTTCTTCGGTCATGTTTTGTCTTTTGGGAGTTTAAAACATGGTTGTTAGGCTGACATGTGATACCTTGACAAAGAGAGAGAGTGATTGTACAAATAAGAACCTATGTTCTGTGCACAGGGAATGCACCCACTCTTTGAAGAGAAGAGAATTCTTTGTGCTGTGGGGACTGCACACAGAGAGCCCATTTTTCCCATTCTCCCCACCAAGCACAATGTATCCAACGAAAACCTATTTGGGGTTTTCAGAAATTACCAACAGCAAAGTAGATTAGATTTCATAGTTATTAAAATTTAACTCCAGTTTTTTGGCTGTGTGCTCTTTAGGTGAAGATGTCAGTTCTTTCCGTGCCAGTTCGGTGGAACAGTATTACAGCTGGAATATTGGAAAACGAAGGGCAGCTGAGGTAATCCGCTCTTTACATGTTTGATAAGCACTGGTGATTAAAACTGGGGAAACTTCTGCATGGTGAAACCTGGAGCCACTCCAAAGTTCTTAGCTATGACAAAAAACACTCTGATATATTGGAAATGGAGGCATGTTTCACAGTAATATGCACTGGCTTCTTTCCATGTAGTACCCCAATTTACTGCTGCAGAATAAATTAAATTTAAATAACCTTAACATTCAATTTTCAGTTGCTTCAACTTAAAATCTTTTTGGAATATTTTTAAATTGCTGGGCTGTACAATATAATGCAGTGTTTGCATAGCCTCCTTCTTATACATTGTCTCCATATGCCATCATTGTGTGGCATAATATTGTCTCTAATTTCCCCCAATATATTTTCACTATATTCTCTATCCCCACATTTGCCTTTGTAGTGTAATTGCTCTGTGTCGCGTTCGCTCTTTCTGGAAGGACTGAGTGAGATCTGGCCTCAGGCAGAGCCGTTATTGAACTAGATTCTTAATTCATTGTGGAGAAATATTTTGTATAATTGTTTTGGGGCTATTTTTATGGTGTTGCAGTTGCATTTTCCTATTGTTTACATAATTTTCCTCCCTTGTTGCTATGTGAAGGACCTGTAAAGGAAATGATGAGGCTGACTAGATGCAGTTTGGTTCCGGTGCACAAAATTAAACAAGCTGCAAAACAGTAGATACATATTTCCCTCTAATGCAGGGGTCGGCAACGTTTGGCACGCGGCTCGCCAGGGTAAGCACCCTGGTGGGCCGGGCCAGTTTTATTTACCTGCTGACGCGGCAGGTTCGGCTGATCGCGGCCCCCACTGGCCGCGGTTCGCCGTCCCGGGCCAATGGGGGCGGCGAGAAGCCACAGCCAGCACATCACTCGCCCGCGCCGCTTCTCACCGCCCCCATTGGCCTGGGACGGCGAACTGCGGCCAGTGGGGGCCGCGATCGGCCGAACGTGCCGCGTCAGCAGGTAAATAAAACTGGCCCGGCCCGCCAGGGTGCTTACCGGGCGAGCCGCGTGCCGAACGTTGCCGACCCCTGCTCTAATGGCTTTCAGTTACTGTGATCATAGGTGTTGCTTATAACAATAGAAGGCTGAAGTTCAGACAGAAGTGTGATTATGTTGACTATGTGCCTAACTTATCCTCTGTGAAGTAGGGATCTTTCAGTTTGACACAGATGGTGGGAACAGAAGCAGAGTTTAAATTACCTGTTCAAGGCTACAGAATGACTCAGAATCAGGACCACCAATCCATGCTCATTCTTCCAGGTCATGCTGCTTTCTGAGGAAGTACCTGGTGTAGTCGCAGTCTCCATGTTCTTAGGACCCTACATTACTGCACTTGGCCATGTTCTGGTCTCCTAGAACTCAAACATAAAACACCTCGGCTAAATAAAGCTCTCACTTTGATTTCCCACAGTGGCAACGAGCAATGACTGTGAGAAAAATCCTACAAGAAATCATAGAGAAGCATCCCAGATTTCACAACATCAGCCCCCTGAAAACCAAGCATGTGGTGCATTGGTGTCGATGCCATGGCTACACTCCGCCTGACCCTGAAGCCCTAAGGAACGAGGAAGATTCAATAGAAGATGTCCTGACTCAAATAGACAGCGAGCCAGGTGAGCATTTAAGGGAGGCCAGCTCCAGTGCCCTTTACCCCCAAAAGACGTTGCCTGTTAAACAACCCCCATCTCTCTCCCCCTTTATTCTCCAGTACATTCTTGAAGCTATTTTCACTCTGTTGGAATTGCAGAAATTAGAGATCAGAAAGGCCTAATAGTACATCTGCCCCTTCCTCCTACCAATCAAATTGTTCCTTACTGTTTGTTTTCAATGCTTTGTGCAGCCTAGTTGTTGACATTACAATAGCATGGAGAGGCCCCAACCAATGTCAGGGTTCCATTGGACTAGACCCTGTACCAGCACAGGGTGAAAGACAGTCCCTGCCCCCAAGGAGTTTACAGTCTAAGACAAAGTGGGGGAATGCTGGGGCTTCCATCGCTGCATCGTGGATAGTATTCCACAACTGAACACATTTCACGGTCAGGAATCTTCTCCCTACAACTGAGCAAAATTTTCCCTTTCTGAATTTCATACCACTCTTTCCTGTGCTGCTCCTTTGTATCACTTTCAAATAATCCCTCTCCTAAAGCTAGATTCCTCCCCATTCTGATCTTACAATGTTTTTATTGATCCTGTGAAAAGACTGATCCTGGGTTGTGCCCCTGGCAGTGCATTGTGCTGGATCGGGTATGCCTGGCTAAGTGCAGCTGAGACCCCTGGCCTCCGGCATGATCAGGCACGTTACAGAAGTGATGTGCTTGTGGAATAAAGGGAGTAGAGACTGAAGGGTCTTCAGATTGATCTTTGCTTTCCGATCACTTCCTGTTGGCCAGCATGATTCTGGGACAGTAGTCTGAGGATGTTAGACCTTACTGGTTCTGCCTTCCAGAATGGAGCATGCTTTTCCAGCATGGAGTGAGTGAGACACAGCTAAAGTGATCCAGGGAAGAAGAAGCTGTCCAAAAATCAGTGAAACAATAGTCAATTATTTGACATTAAGAGCAAGGACGCAGCCAATGGTGGCAAGACAAATAGTGAAATTGAGTGTTAATAAATCTTTATACTCTTCTCCCTCAGCAGACTGCAAGTGCCGCATATCAGAGCCAGCTCTCTTGGTTTAAAGAAACTCCATGGAGGGTTTTAATTTGCCTAATTAGACTCTGTGTCTTTGAAAGGAGATTTGTTCAGAGCATGGGAGGCTGTTCTGCTGCTGGAAAATAAACCAAGGGTGAGAGTATGAAACTGGCCTAACTCAGGAGAGGCCTCAGGGAGAGGCACTGCTTACACCTACACAGAAATGAGCCTTCCACCTCTCTGCCACCAGGCTGTCCATAACTACAGGACGGCTCTGTAGTGGGACTTTGCTTGGATTTTACACCACAAATGCCACTTGTGAAGATAAAATACCAGCTGTCATGGGCATAGGGGTAAGTGCACATCTGTCCTTTTCATGGACTCTGAGCACAGCCCCTCCAGTATCAGGCCTCAGGCCTTTACCTCTCTAGCATGGAATTCTGCAGTTCTCCCACTCTCAGTCCCGGGCCCTGGGGTACAGGCCCTGTGCATCAGCTGTGCTTGTCTGGCAGGTCCAACTGGGATCAGACACCATGGTTCTTCCCTTTGGGAGTCTGTGACTAGTGGTATACAGTGACCAGAACAGCCTGCTCAAAACCAGCGTATTGTTTATTTTAACAGTAGGACAAAGCATTAGAGAGAGGGTGTTCAGAGTCCACATGTGTCTATCTTACCTCACAGCTTACCATCCCCTGATGGTAGCTTGGGTAGTCCTAACTTCTTCAGACACCCCCACAGAGCCTGCATGTCAATCTGATCCCCGGAACAACTCCCCAGCAGCTGCCTCTTCTCTTGAGTGAGTCCCTTTTAATCCAGCCACAGTTCCTTTGCGCTTGTCAGCTCCCAGGCTTAGGTCGTGCTTATCAAAACCAGTTTGGTAGGATCAGCAGGAGGTCGAGACACTCCTCAGAATAGTGGTAGTCAATTGGCGAACCGCGGGCCAAAACTGGACCGACAGATGCTTTTGAATGGACCGCAAAATCTTTTTATTTCCTTGCTCTTACTTTTATTATTATTATTGTGGTGTGAAAAATATTTCTGTAGAGTCTGGACCTTGACAATACCTTGACTAAGGAATCTGGATCTTGACAAAAAATAATTGACTATGCCTGCCTTGGAGACTGGCTCTGTCATTGTTCCTGTAACAAACAATCCTCAAGCCTTTGCCGGGGGGGGGAAGAGGGTGTATCTTGAGCAAGTCTTCTTCCCATCCTGCTTGTTTTTCCTTACAGCCTGCTGTTCAGCTAAACCAACATACTCGTACAGTAAACATCCCAATAACCAGGTCAGCATACAGTATTCATCATTTACTACAGAACATCTCTCCATGGCCGTCACAAAATTTAACCACCACTGCCCATCTTAGTCACTTAAATGCTTGCACTGTGACTTCTGTCTTCACTCATCAGTAAGGCTGCGTGTCTGTCACAGATTCCGTGACCTCTGTGACTTCTGCAGCGACCGGTGCGGCTGGCTCCGGAGCTGCCTGAGCTGATCAGGCAGCCCTGGGGCCAGCCACTGCTGGGGCAGTTTGGGTGTAGGAGGGGGCTCAGGGCTGAGGTAGCGGGTTGGGGTACGGGGTGGCATCTACCTCGGGGAGGAAGGGGCTCCCTGGAAGCAGTCAGCATGTCCCTGCAGCTCTTAGGCGGAGGGGCCAGGGGGCACTGCACGCTGTCCCACCCACAGGCACCACCCCCGCAGTTCCCATTGGCTGCAGTTCCCATTGGCTTCAGTTTCTGACCAATGTGAGCTGCAGGGGCAGTGCGCGGAGCCCCTGAGCCTTCCCTCTCCCTAGGAGCTGCTGGACACGCAGAGCTGGGTAGGGAGTCTGCCAACTCTCCCCCCCAGCACCAGTCGGGGTCTTGGGCCACCAACCCCAGCACCCGCGCTGCCCCTGCCAGAGTACCCACGGCCCCCCGGCCCAAGTTTTAGTTAGGAGTATATAGTACAAGTCATGGACAGGTCACGGGCCGTGAATTTTTGTTTACTGCTCGTGACCTGTCCGTGACTTTTACTGAAAATACCTGTGACTAAAACGTAGCCTTATTCATCAGTAACATTCATGGAGCTAATAAAAGAGCAAGGTTGTACTGTTCTGTTCCTCTCTCTGAAGCAGGTCACAGTTGAGCCAGCTTTGGCATCTACAACTTGATGTTTTGTAAAATTTGTGCTCATGGAAAGTAACGTGTTGTGCTTCAGCTGGAAAATAGGGTTTTTCTTACCACAATCCTATGATGGGGCTTTTTTTGGTCAGTTCCACATGTAGTTATGAATTGAGTTCAGTTTGGACATCCAATTGCTTTCAGAAAATGTGTCTATTCTGCAGTTAACAAAATGTCAAGTTTGTGATGCTTCTGAGGGTTTATTGGAAGTGTCAGGCTTTTAAGAGGTAGAAGGGCAGTGGGATTAAAGAATGGAATGAAGATATGTATTTTACCAAAGAGAGAGAGGCAGCTGTGGAACAGTGCGTGACTTCCAATCTCTCCAGACAAAAATCAAACCAGTAGTGAACTGTGAGCAATGTCGAGTAGGGCTGGAAAGCATCTGATGAATAGAAAAGGAAAGGTCAAAAATTCATGCAACCTTTTCAGTTACTAATGCCTGGCTGTGAGGGGGAATAATACATGTAGGAAGGGGACTGGATAGTTCAGAGGAATGATAATGAGATGGTGCAAAAATGACTGTCTTCTTTGGCAGGGCTGTGGCTAGATTCTCATACAGAGAAAATAGAGCTATGCACATTTACACCAATTGAGAATCTGCCCCTCTGTTTACCTTTATTTAATTAGATCATTACATTTAGCAACATGATTAGTATTCAGAGCTGTGTGGCATTTCCATTTCTCAAAGCGGTGAGGGGAGTATCCGCTAGTTTATCAGACTTTTCTACAAAAGAACTGCTGGAAGACTTCTAGTAAATCCACATTAGTCTGGTAATATTTAAAATGCAGCCTCTTTAAGTGGCATGATTATCAGGAACTGGTGAGTGAAAACACTTTGTACTGTAAACTTGCACTTGATGTCATTAAAGAGAAAAATCTTGGGTAATATTCTTTCTTCAGCCTTGTGTTCTTAAGCGTTGAGTACCAATGTGTGCCCTTTAATTACCTGAATTTCTCACTAGACCTTGGGCGTGTATCCATTTTTAAGTGCTCTTCTCGTCATGTCTTAAGTAAGATTGAATGCTTCTCTTTTAGAATGCCCATCTTCTTACACCAGTGGTGAAGAACTGTGCCGAAAACTAGAGGAGCTGCAGCAGTTTCTGAAACAAGAACCAGAGAATGATGAGGAAGTGGATATCCTCAGCTTTACTGAGCCACTGAAAATAAACATTAAAAAGGAACAGGAAGAGAAACAAGAGGAGATGAAATTCTACTTGGCTTCCCTGCCTGCATCAGAGTTTGTGAGGGACATGGCACAGAAGGTAGTGAAACATGATTCACAAAACTAATGAACTGCTACTGAGCTAGTAATTACCTTACATTTATAATAGTGTATTTTGTCCAGATGGATCCTGTGGTGCTTAGCTGATGAAGAGCAAGCAATGTATTTCTTCATAGTAGCAGATTGGGGAGAAAGGGGAGATCCTCTGTGTAGCAGCGGGGGAGAAGAGAGAGCTTTTCTCCTTCCAGTCCCATCCACCAGAGGGGGAAGAGGGTAAAACTTTTCCTTCTTGCCAGTATCTGAGCAGAAATCCATATGCATACCACATGCAAGTCATGGCCAGCACAAAAGGCAGGATGTTAGGGGCTGAAACAAAACTATTTAATACAGATTCAGTCTTCCCCAAAGTGCCCCCAAATCAAAATTGATTTAACTTTTTCTGTGTTTTAGATATGTCCCCATAGCCATTTGTATGATCGGGTTTCACCTGCTCTGGATATTCTTCCAAATCTAAGCCCTGAAATTATATTGTACTAAAACTTTACAGGACTTGTTTTTTCATTGTAACTGGTTATTCCTGAAGCACATTGTTCACTGTCACCTCATCCATAACAACGCATTATCTGTTGTTGGTTATTTTATTTGATGTAGTAATCTGTCAGATTAAAAATTTTCTCTCTCTCTCTCATATTTTATAGATAGGGATTTCTTTTCAGCCTGTTGAGCTGCACAAGAACGTTTATGCATCAGTAATAGAAGATATGGTTTTAAAGGTAAGCTATTATCTGACAGCGATTACATTTCTGTAATTGTATTAGACCCAATAATACAGAATAATGATCAGTTCAGAAGACTTGCACAGAATCAAGTGTTGTGTGTGTTTAAAACCTCCTAACTATGGTCTGCTGGGCTGGAGACAGTACTATGATCTAGAAACACCTAAACTCTAATCCTCTATTTATTCTGACACTGAATCGCTCTGTAACCTTGAACATGTCACTTTGAGTTTCCCAATCTGTTTAAAAAAAAAAAAAAAAAAAAAAAGATACCTACCTAGCTACCTACCCACCCTGTAGAGATGTTGAGGATTAATTAGTGTGTGAAAAGAGCTAAATATTTTTCCCCGAATATTGCTGTCCCTTTTTTGGCTGCGATGTTAGGCCATCTGAATGTTAGGCTGCTGGATACCTGAAATGAGTGTTCTTCATACAAGAGTGTGATACCAGTATCTGTCATTGGCAACTTCGGATAAAGCAAAGAATATACTATTGATCACCAATGCCCTTTAACAACTTGAAACTGGGGAGTCCTAGTGGTATATTTAGGGCTCATACAAATCTCTTTTAGCAGGGCTTTGCTGGTCGTAGGACAACAGAATCTTTTTCAGGTTGTTCGTAGAGTTTATAGTCTATTGGCTGATCAATTTTATAAAAGCTAACTGATTCTGGAGTTTCAAAAAAATAAAAACCAAACTTTTGACTGAGCTGCTGCTTATTTATGAAATTGAAGTCAGATAAAAATAAAATCCAATGCTTAGTCTTTTCATATGTCATCCCCTAACACTGCCTTTGTCTTAGGCCACTGAACAACTTGTGAATGATATCCTAAGGCAAGCACTGGCTGTTGGGTACCAGACAGCTCCTCACAACAGGTACAATGACTGACCTCCCTTTTATCATTTGTCATTTACACAAAAGTTTTACTTGCTTTAAGAAATTGTTAAAACTTCACAAGGTTCAAACTATGTGAGCAATGAACCCTCAGTGTATAAAATCACAGAAATGTAGGACTGGAAGGGATCTTGAGAAGTCGAGTCCAGCCCCCTGTGCTGAGGCAGGACCAGGTAAGCCTAGACCATCCCTGACAGGTGTTTGTCCAACTTGTTCTTAATGATCTCCAATGGTGGGGATTCCACAATCTCCCTTGGAAGCCTATTCCAGAGCTTAACTACCCTTACAGTTAGGAAGTTGTTCCTAATAACTAACTTAAATTTCCTTGCTGGAGATTAAGCCCATTATTTCTTGTCCAACTTTCAGTGAACATGGAGAACATTTGATCACTATCCTCTGTATAACAGCTCTTAACATATTTTAAGGCTACCAGGTCCGTCGTCCCCCCCCCCCCCCCCCCCCCCGTCTTCTTTTTGCAAGACTAAACATGACCAGTTTTTGTTGTTTTTTAATTTTCTTAGAGGTCAGATTTTCTAAACCTTTTATCATTTTCGTTGCTCTCCTCTAGACTCTTTCCAATTAGTCCACATCTTTCCTGAAGTGTGGCACCCAGAATTGGACATATTCCAGCTGAGGCCTCATCAGTGCCAAATAGAGTGGGACAGTTACCTCCCATGTCTTGTATATTACACTCCTGTTAACATACCCCAGAATGATACTCGTTTTTTTTGCAACTGCATCGCACTGTTGACTCTTATTCAATTTGTGATCTACCATAACTTCCAGATCCTTTTCAGCAGTACTGGTATCTCGCCAGTTATTCCCCATTTTGCAGTTGTGCATTTGGTATTTTCCATCCTAGGTGTAGTACTTTGTACTTGCCTTTATTGAATTTCATCTAGTTGATTTCAGACCAATTCTCCAATTTGTCCAGGTGGTTTTGAATTCTAATCCCATCCTCCAAAGTGCTTGCAACCCCTCCCAGCTTGGTGTCACCCACAGACTATATAAGCATATTCTCCACTCCATTATCCAATCATTAATGAAAATATTAAATAGTGCCAGACCCCTATAGATCCCTGAGGGACCTCACTAGATACGCCCTCCCAATTTGACAGCGAACCATTGTTAACTACTCTTTGAGTACAGTCTTCCAACCGGTCGTGCACCCGCTTTACAGTCATTTCATCTTGACCACATTTTCCCAGTTTGCTTATGAGAATTTCATGTCAGACTGTGACAAAAGCCTTACTAAAATCAAGATATATTACATCTACCACTTCCCCCATCCACTAGGCCAGTAATTCTGTCGAAGAAGGAAATTAGGTTGGTTTGGTATGACTTGTTCTGACAAATCCATGCTGGCAATTCCTTAAAACCCTGTTATATTCTAGGTGCTTACAAAATGTTTAATAATTTGTCCCAGTATTTTCCCAGGTATTGAAGATAGGCTGACTGGTCTATAATTCCCCAGATCTTCTTAGTACTTATCTTTAAAAAAGGGTGCAATATTTGCCCTTCTCCAGTCCTTTGGGACCTCACCCATCCTCCGTGAGTTCTCCGAGATCATTGCTAACTGTTCCGAGATTGCTTCAGCTCGTTCCTTAAGTACCCTGGATGAATTTCTTCAGGCCCTGCCGACTTGACTACATCTAACTTATCTAAATATTCTTTAACCTTTATTCTTTCCCTATTTTGACTTGTGTTCCTTCTCCTATGTTGTTAATATTAATTGTGTTGAGTAACAGGTCATCATTAACCTTTTTAGACTGAAGCAAAGTAGGCATTAAATACCTCATCCTTCTTGATGTCATCAATTATTAGCTCTCCTTCCCCACTACATAGAGGACCTATGCTTTCCTTTGTCTTATAGCATGCACACTTTTGGTCTTTGCAGGATGTCTATTACCGTTGTTAATAAAATAAAATTATAAACAGTTTATTACTACAAGAATTACTGAACAAAACTCTTCACTCCGTTGCTGGCTTGTGTAAGGAGTCCTACTTCCATTGAAGGCTGTCTTCCTTTAAAGATGATCAGTACATATGATGATGTAAAGTTATTAGTCGCCTGAAAACTAACTTTAAAGTGATCAGCTTAGACTGTAAGTGTTGGCCCAGTATTTTCACCAGAAGCACTTCAGTTTTACAACAATTTGCATTCCATTCTCATGGTTCCTGGGCTGACAGGGGCTTGAGTTTTCTGTAGAAGCAGCAAATTCATCCTCAGTCAGTCGGGGAGGGAGAATGAGCAAAGTGCTGCTTTTTGCCCTTGAGCCAAGTGAGGGGCAGCAGTGACTGACTCCTAAGTCCTCTCTAGTTCCCGTTTGGAAGGATTGCTGTAACGCAAGGACTTACAGGTGAAAATTAAGTGAGAGGCGGCTGTCTTCATGGTTCTGGGATGGATGTGGAATATTCTCCACCCTGATCAAAACAAGCTGACCTACAAATGCTCTGCCAGTGGCCTGACAAGACCCCGGTAGCCTACTTAGTAGCATGGGAATCAAGTAGTTCTTACAGTAACTCCTGATCCAAACACTATTCTCCTTTTGTTTAGTTGATTTAGGGACTTCTTCACCCTGTCTTCATGGTGTTCTAGCAGAACTTGAAATTGAAAAAAAAACCTTAGTGTTTAATATGTGCAAGCAAATGGCTTAATTAAAATACTGCCTGTTCCACAAAACTGATACTTCAGCACTTCCCTTTAATTTTCACATGATTATACCCAAGGAGTATTCCTCCAAATTTTCTGATAGCATCCATTTTGTGCTAGGGCATTTTAATACCTTGTCTCTGTAACTGTAACATTATTATTATTTTTTGGCTTTTCCCCCCCATTAGTAAATTTATTGGCTTGGCACTTCAGAGAGAGTTGGCTTTTTGCGTACTGTAATAGTTTCTTTGATTTGTTCTCTGCAGGATTCCAAGAGACATCACAGTGATGAATATTCACCAAGCCATCTGCAATATTCCCTTTCTTGATTTCCTCACAAACAAACATATGAGGATATTAAATGAGGAACAGTGAAATAACCTGAAGATGCTGTAGTAACAATGGATTGAAGAGTGAAGTATTTAATGACAATTCCACTGTCTCTGTAGGACGCTATTATATACATTTTATAATGTTGGGCTACTAGATTGTTACCTCCAATTAAAGATGCACCTTAATGCAACAAAATGATGCTCTGTTCCAAATCAAGTTGTTAGATTGCAGTGTTGTTTACTCAGTAAATGGATGAGTGAACTTTGTCAGTTTGCGTTCAGTTGCTAGCTGAAAAAGACTTGGCAGCAAAATAGGCCGCCTCCAACTGATGACTGGATAGCTTGCTGAGGTGATGCATTTTTAAGATGGAAATGATTCTTTAGCACTTCAGCTCCCTTTGAGGCAATCCACAGACCAGTACAGGTTTTGCTGTGAGCTGGGGGGCCATTGGAGACCATTTGCCCAAAGTGTTGCGAATACATGCAAAGCAATAGGCAGCTTTGGAAGTTGGTTTGTTTGGAGGCTGATGCTTGTGGTGAGCGACTTGTGCAGATATAGTTGAACACCATGAACATGACTCCTGTTACACAGCAGGTCCAACTATACAGCTAACTGTATGGTAACAAATATTTCCTTCCTTTAGGAGGGACTGAGTGAGCACCTCAGACATCCCAGTGATGGTAGGTTGGGGGCCTGGCCAAGATGAATGAATAACGTCAAATTTAAAGAGACTAACTGAGCATGTGACCTATGTGAGGGGAAAACTAAAGTGACTTGGATGCGTGGCTCATTTCACAGACGATTGTGTCAAGATTTCTGGGCGTTAATTGGCGAGATACTTTGCTTGCCTAGAAAGTATTGACCTTGGCTGCTGGAAGAATCCCGATTACTGAGCTGGAGAGCAAGCCACTAGCTCTGTAATACTTGTTTAAATCTTGGGAAAACATTAGTCGATGATCAGCACAGATTGTGAGGAACTGACAGCAACAAAGCTTTGGTTTAAACTCTGTGTAGCAGAAAGATGCCCAGTAGGATTGGGGAAAACACAGGTACTTTGGACATGGCAGCATCTGATACCATGGCTGTGGGTAGAACCTTTACTTCCGGTCCCACCACTCACCTGCCTTAGGTATTGCCATGTTCTCCTTCTTGTGAATGCCACATCTGAAGGGCACACTGCAGCCTTGCGAATGCTAATTGACGTAAGAAGGTCTAACCGGCAATATAAAAATCTTCCTGATATGTATTTGGCAATATTGTAAACATGCTGTCAATGTTGGGGGGGGGCAAAATTTAACTATTACTTTACCAGGCTTTCAAAGTCCTTGTCTTTTTGAGACAGTACCATGTAATAGGTTGAATGAGGGCCTGAGAGCTGGGGACTCTTGAGTTCTGGTCCCATCTGGGTCACTTCATTTGCTGCTTGGCCTGGAGGAAGTTGCGTCACTGCTCAGTGCCTCAGTTTCCCCATATGCAAAATTGGGAATAAGGATACCTATCTCATAGGGGTGTTCTGAGACCTAATTAATATTTGTGCTGCAATTTCAAAGTGTAAAGCATTTTAGAACTGCTAAATAAGCTTATTTTGTTGGGGAACAGGGTGTATTTCAAAACTAATTATTGAGTGCTTTCTTCACTAGAAAATTAATAAACTTGATGCCAGGAGCTCTGCAGTTAAACACAACTATGTGCATGCTCCAGGGAGAGTGATTCAGCTGAAGAAAGATGGTTGCAGGCTTTCAAGGAGCAGTTACAAACCAGAATAAAATTAAATTAGTTTTTAAACTATAGACCCTTGACACTGTCCTCCTCAGGCCAGAATCAGCCATTGATGCCCACCGCAAAGAGAACCTTCGTCTGCAGATAGCCCCATTGAAATCAACAGGACTGGAGTACAGTACTACTCAGCTTGCCCTTAACATTGAAAATGGGACTGATAAGAGGGAATTTGAGTCGGGCTGTGAGATGAAGAGCTTTGATGGCATTGGAGTGGATGTTTTAAACACTCTGGGGCCCAACTGTGGAATTCTTACTTGTGCTGGAGAGCACCCAGCAAGATCAGTTGCATGAGAGAGCACTCGCTGGCTTGAGGAACAGCTGCACAATCTGGCCCTTGCTCTACAATAGTCTGAAGTACTTTTGCTGTGGGGACTCTTGCTAGAGAACAGTGACTGGGCCAGCGCTGAGAGTGGAGAGGAATCAGTTTAATTTAGGAACATCAGGCCCTATCTTGACTTCCCTACAGGCTGCAAATAAAACATCAAGGATAAGAGGCTGCCAGGCCCCAACAGGGAAGCTAAGCCTCCTACACCTTTTAGATACACTTGCACACAATTTGTAAGTTAGGCTCTGTAGTCCCATCCCAGGCTGCATAAACCTTCTTCCCTATGTGGCAGTTAGTTGCCCTTTTGGGCAGCCAGTGCACTGGTATTCTGGAGCGACACATGCATTTCCGTCCCTTAGTACTAAATTATTCATTGGTTGCCTGGTTTTCAAAAGTGTTGAGCACCCAGCAGCTCCCATGGACGTAGGAGCCCATCTTTGGGCACCTGCCATTCAAAATCTTACCCCAACTGCTTGAGCCACATGATTTTCTGCAACACTAGAGAATGAAGTGTTCAGCATTTGAGTTCTAAAAAGTCCCCTAAACCAAGGCATCTATTCTGTAGTAGTTTGAAGGAGCTACAATGATTGAGTCTCTTGATTCATTTCTAAGCAAGCCAGGTTAATATAGTTACCCCTAGGAGAATAATCCAACGTGAAATTTGCTAAGAACAAGCTATCCGTTGAAACCAAAAGCAGCTACCAATAATATTTGTTTACTAGTCCAAATGTAGGACATTTTTGCAAGAAGGTCTTTGAATTTTCAAGAGTGGTGGGAAAGACATTTCTTCATGAGAAGATAATCTGTTCCATCAGAATTGAAGGGAAGAAAGTTTTATGTCACAGAACAAGGGGGAGGCTGTAAAAATTGGTAAACCAAGTTAAGTGTGAAAGAAATTGGAATATTTCTAAATATTCCCCTATATGCTCTGTGGCTTTTTAAAAAGTCTTAATGTCAGTCAAAGATCTCCTTACAAACATTGTCCATATTTGAAATGTTGAGTGTTTAAATCCTCCACATTCTGTATTATAATGTAAAATTGTGTAATATACATAAGTTTACAATAAATTCTTTTATTAGTTGTGATGACGTTGTCTGACTTTCAACTGTCACCCGAATACAGTTTTTCTAAATGGTCATTCTGCAGCATACACCATTGCACTGCATGTCACATAAAACAGGTGTGCAAAAAGAGACAAACTCCTTTGTCCCTGAAGCAAAACGGGAATTTTATCTTTTGTTGGCTGTGCAGAAAACCTGACAGTTGTTAAACTTGGCCAAAGCAAAAGGTAGTTTTTGCCTTTGAGGGGTTTTTTTATGGCTTATTATGAAGGTTTCATTCTTTTGAAAGAGGGAGCCAGAAACTGAGCAAAAAAAGTTTAAGCTACCCCGTGGAAGGTTTAAGCTACCCTTGATGTGCCCGTGCAAACAGCAGCAGACTTATTTGCCCTTTGAAATGAGTGAAAGTTGAATGAGAAGGGAAGAAATCAAACTGGCTTTGAGCAGGTTATTTATCAGTTTTCTTGACAGGAATGGTAAAAATTGTCAATCATCATGTAGTTCAGAAGATGAGAGCCTTTTACTGTCTTTCAGAATACTGAAGTCCTGATTCTCATTTATAGTAGAGTCTTTAGTGAAAATGAGAATCAGGCCCTGGAAGACTAACCAACAAATGGACAAAATTGTCAGGTTACCAATCTCTGTTGTTAACACACTAGGAATATTTTCGCTAAAGCCTTCCCACATGCTGATTGACATATTTGTAAACATATTTACAGGAAATAAACCCTCAGTTGTAGAAGATGGAAAATGCATTCATGCAGAACACTTACCACATGTTTGTATTTATCACGTTTTTCTGATTTTCTATTATTACCATCCCTTCCAGCAAGGAAGGTCTTTCCCAAACAACAGCCATCTGTCTGCAATTGTATGTGATATTCACAGCACTGAATATCCCAGGTGGCAAGGGCCTGACATCGCAATGGAATCATTACGCTGACTTCTCATTGATGCTTTACCCCAACCCCTTAAAATGACTGTGGTGCTTGCAAAGGGTGCTAGATTGGTAGCCCTTGAGAAATAAGTCCTTTGTTTTGGTACAGAACAGGTACAGCAAGGCACCAGCAGTGTACATATCCCAGTGTGCCTCCTTCCTGATGTGACGGATCACCTCCAAACATGGGCAATTCAGTTCCTCTGGCCGTTTGGTCCTTGCCATCTGTGCTGTGAAAGCAAACAAGGCTCTTCTTAGACAGATATTTGCACTAAAACCACGAACTGGACTGATCCCATCAACTTACCTGACAATGGTGCCCTATATGGATAAAATATGAACTGTTAACCTAATATGCCCCATATCCTGTTGCCAGTCAAATGAGAAATTCTTATACAATACATTGGGAAAGTAATTTAGCTATAAGGAAATCTTTTTACATCAAGGATGATATTGCGTGACTCAAATAAACCACTCTTGCAATATGATTCACAGAGAGAAAAGACCATCACTGGTTTTATAGTTAAAGACTTTATAATCTGGATATTGTGGGATAATGTATAACACCAGCACAGCTGCCCCCTTTTGTCCTCTCCCCTGCATCACTCCTCTCACAAACAGCGCTCTTTATCCTCTCCTGCTGTCCCCTGCTTCCACCTTGTCCCCCTTGCCACTCTCTCCTTGCTCCCCCCTTTCCTTTGCCCTTTTGTCCACCCCCTCTCAAAGAGCCTCTTTCTCTTCTCCTGGCTTTCCCTCTCCTTGGTGGGCTTTCCCTCAGGTGGGAAGGATGCCCCATAGAGTCCCCCACTAGCTCTGCTGTTGATTATGCTTTAGGCTGTGAGCAGGTGGCAACTCACAGCAGCTCGTTCTACAGGCACCAGTATGCATGGCAATTCTAAGCACCATGAGGTGCGCTGCTCTGGGGGTGGGAGGGTTTTCCCTCCACACCCACCCTTAGCCAGCAACTGCTGCCCTAGCTCCTGCTGTCTGCGAGCACATGGAACCTCAAATGGCTTCAAAGCAAAATGTACCATTCAGTGGAGTAGGGCTTAGGTGTAACGCCCAAGAGCAATTAGTGACTGCGCACCTGGAAGAACCCTGCTAAGACAAGTAGGGGAACAGAGACAAACAGTACAGAAGCAGTCCCTCCCCCTACTAGTTCTCCCTGTGAAAGTTTTCCCTCTTATAGGAACTTTTTCCCAGCATGCCGTTCTGGGGCTGGCCCTTTAAATTGGGCAGAGACAAGCTACTCTAGTCTCAAAGCAGCCATTTTGCAAGGGACTACTGCTGGCTGCATTTCCCCTTCTTCTCCAGCTGGAAAGTGCCTGTTAAGTTTTCCTCTGCTTTTCCTAAAGACGTGGGGCCCTCTCATACAGGGTACCTCTGTGGGCATGCAGTAAGGCTGTATTTTGGTGACCTTCAGCATGCTTCTGGGGCTCAGTGGAAAGGCTTGGCCTTTCAAAGGTGCATTGTGATCTGGATGCTGCCTGGCCCAGCAGAATATCCAAGAGCTTGTTCCAGTGTGGGTGTGTCCTATGTAAGAGTTTGGTGGTGTTGGCCGCCATTATAAAGCAATGACCACTGTAAAATTCCCATGTGGTAGTGTGCTCTCATGATGCAGGTGAGACCACAAGGTCTGTGAGGTAAAACTAAACAGCTTTTTTCTTACTGGGAATGTGATACTCTGTAGTTAGTGTGGGAAGGGTGCTGGCGGGAGCGTGTGTGTGTGTGTGTGTGTGTGTGTGTGTGTGTAGAGAGAGGGCTAGATCTACTATTATTTATATTACCGCAGTGGCTAGGAGCCACAGGCCAGGACCCCAAATGGAACAAAAAGGCAGCCCTAAAGAGCTGACAGTCTAAGTGACAACAGATGGATACAGACAGTACAAGGTAGTACAAGGAAAGAAGACAATATGGCCTAGCTAGACCGGACAGACGCCGGGTGGGAGAAGGAGTCGAACACACAAGTAGAGGGAACAATGTGGTGGTGGCAGCAAACTTTTCGTTTTGTGATTTTATTTATTTGCAGTGGGGGGAGGGGTGTTACTTAGTAGGGGATCTGCTAAAGGGGAAGGTAAGGGGCAGAAAGCAAGGGAGGAAGGACAGCTGTGGAGTGAAGCTGAGGTAAAAAGGCAGGGAGGAAGGAGGGTTGAGCAATCAGCAAAGGGCAGAGAACAGTGTAGCGTGGCCAGAGGTCCTAGCTCCCACTGCTTCTATTCCTACCAGCTGGAGTTTCTGGCTGGCTCCTCTCTGCACTTCTCTCCCAAAAGCACATGGTGGGGGGCGCTGCCTGGATCCTAGTGCCCTCAGAGTGGGGGGTGGGTGTCTTCCTTGCACAATTCTGGGTTCAGAAAGGTTCTGGCAGAGGGTTGGCCCTGGGTGGGCCCCCTTCTACCCTCTCCCTATCAGCAGGAGTCTCTGGCTGTCAAAGCTGTAGCCGAGGCTGCAAACCAATCTCAGGGATAATCCTGTGTTCACACACGTCATTTTCTGAAACGATCACCAGTAGATTTGAGGAAAATCCCATAAACTGCCACGAATTCTGCAGCTCAATGTTTTTCCTTTTTGAAAAGGATTGTTACCCAACACACCTAGTATACAAATGCTGCAGCCCTGGAACATGTAAATAGTTCTGCCAGCGGCCTTGGGTCTGCATCTAAGCTTGAGAAACAATTGGTTGGCTGTTGATTGTTATGAATGATTGAAAATCAGCTGGGAATGCACAGGAAAGAATTGCATTGATCCTGAGATGCTATGCTAGGATTCACTGCTTGTGCGTGTGCTCTCTCATTTGTGGGGGTGGTAGGGTTGTCCATTTTGGTGGGATGGATTCCTGGCAGTTTCATCATATGACATAATCTTTAATTAAAGATTAATCTTTAATTCCTGGAGACTCCAGGCTAATCCTGAAGAGTTGGCAACCCTAGGGAGTGGAGGGGTGGAACATTTGTCAGTGTCTGATTTAAGCGTGTACACACCTTAGGGACATTGAGCCAGATTGAGCCCTCCTGCAGAAATAGCCCTAGGAGAGGACATGAGAGAAAAAAAAGCCATGAGGATCTAGTCATGGACTTTCCCACACATAGTTCCATCAGGAGAGGGGAGGGGAGGCTGTTCAGGGTTCTTCTCCTAGTGGCATGAGCCACACACACACACCTCAGCCCCAAACTCTGCAGTACTTCCCTGACTAGGGATTCTGGTGCCTCTCCTCTGCTCTCTGGTTGAATTCTCCCCTCTCCCTCCAGATCTCCTGCAGCTATGCAGAGAGGAACAATATGGACCTTAAGATGGCTGACGTGAATGTGGTGCCTCATAGCAAGTTGGTGGGACTTTCACCTCTCTCCTTTTTCAAAGAAACTTGATACATAAGATGTAAAGGTTGCATAGTTAAAATAAGTCAAGAAATGCAGAAATGATGTTCCTACTGCATGTGGACTTGGCCTTGCTGTACATATGCGGTATTTTTAGAACTGTGTTAAATATCTGCAGTAAACTAGTATCCATGGCCAATGTAGGCAGATTAACAGACATCAGGGGATCTTAACTTCTGCATCTTCTGACTTTGAACTCTGCATCTGCAACATTTGCATTAACAAAACTAATTTTCAAGGTAATCAAAACTGGCAAAAAAAAAAAAAAAACTTATTACTATTCCCATAGTGTTTGAACTGCCGAATATTCCAGTGCTCATTCACCAGTAAATATTGTGAGGTATAAACTATCTAAAGCAACTGAATTACATGGGAACATGTTACCTGAATATAATTGAACTTGAGTCTGAACTAACCAGGGTGGTTTTTTTTTAAACACATATACAATCATCTGATCAATTTTTAGCTCAATACAGTTACAAAAAGGGCAGAGAATTAAGTCTGAATATTGCTTACTAGAAATTATAACTTTTGTCCTTAGTGCTACTTCAGTGAGGTTGCTCTTGGGTGACTTGTAAAGTGGTGATTTTGTTCCCACTGCCCATGTAAGTTGTGATGGCATTTTTTTTTTTTCCTTTTCCCCTTGCGGATTTCTGAGGGGTTCTGATGATGTGGTGCAGAATTTTTTTTAATCTTTCCCAGTCTGATAAACTACAGCATCCAAAGACAATGATAACATCGACTGAGTGATTCCACCTCTCTCAACCAGTCTAATACTCAGTGTCGTTGTTCTAGGCAGACTCAGTTCTATTATTATGGACTTCTCTCTTTGTTTTGAGTGATTTAGGAGGCAGCCTAGTGTGACTGTCTTCTGGACCAGTGTGTGTCTAAGTACACAGCTACACAAAAATAGTTACAGATCTTTTTGTTGAAGATCAATGTGCAATGCTATGTTTTACATCAAAATTAAGATTAGAAAAAGAACCAGTAGCCAAAATACATTTTATTAAATTAACTTTCAGTCCATTTGATAAAATACAAGCTTCATGTATTACCAGTTTGTTTACAACTGTTTTGTAGAAATATAGTAAATTAAGAAAAGAAACTGAGTAGGCAGTATGTGTTGGGTTTTTCTGCTAATAGTAAAATCCAAGAGTGAAATTAACTGAACTGTTGAAACTGAACTGTTAAAAACTTTATAAATAGATTAATCAAGCAGACTATACATTTTTTTCCTTAGAAACATTTAACATGCAAAACATTTAGTGCAGTTTGGAATATTTCAGTTTCCAGAAAAAATTATGATTCTCTCTCTTCTCTCCCCCCCCCCAATAAATAAATAAATAACTATATATATAATATCGATTTTTTTTTCTGCAAGTACTGATGTTAAATACTGCAAATTCATCGGACAATAAGTCCCAACATAAAATCTGAAGAGTGTAAGAAATTTCATCCCCCATCCCAAAGAAACCCACATTAATGGGCATATTATCTTTACTCATGGTTGAGTCTTAGTGGCTCAATCGTACCAGTTTTAATGGAAGTGGCTCCCTTAAATCCCTATATAATTCATTGTACCTTCTAGGTAAATTTCAAATATAGTCCCCCAGCCCCCAGTTCAAGAATCGCTCTTACGGAGATGATTGGCAATGTGAGTGTGTTTTGTATAGTCCAAAGGATCATTAAACCTTCCTTTGACTTGAGCTGGGAAAAGGTTAAGAGAAAATTTCTGTAACTTCCCATTTTATCAAAGTGACTTTCATTACAGATGAATGAATAACTGATTACTGTTCAAGTTTGAGGGTAACAATTCCTTTCATTCTAATAGACAAATTTCTAACACACAAACTATAACTTTTTTCTGTGTGACATTTTCAGAAGAAAATTAGGAAAAATGTTAAATTAGAAATAGATTAATTATATTGCATAAACCCATTAGATAAAAACTCTACGTTTATCACAATCTAGATGAACGAGCACTAGGAAATGGTTTATTAAAACAGAATGAGTAAAAGTTAAGTCCATATCAGTTATCTTTTAAAAAAGGTAATCTTTAGAATAATTAAATTTAAAATGGTCCATCTTTAAAAATGAAGGTATGACTTACATTCTACTTTTTTTTTAAAATAGAGTATCCATGTAACATTCATCTCTGGTTATTTTTAGCACTAGCATTACCAATATACAGGCAATAATTCAAGATTTTCAAGGCAATATATTTTTCATCTTGCATAAGCAAAGAGTTAACATTTAATAAAAGTCTAAGCATATCCTTTTATTAAAGAATCTTCAGATTCCATTATGCAAAATCCATTTACGCTATATACATACACCTCAAGCATGACCATTACAAATTACATCCATAAACATTTTAGTTTCTGACCCGTACAATCCACAGTAGTTATCTGAGCTGACCTAGTGAGTTTGCTGTCAGCCAAGAGCCAAGTTGAGGCGTTGTTTGTCAGGACTTTCTTGATTCTCTCTCATGCTATTGTTGTTTATTCTTCAGAAATTCAAACTCCACCTAAGGTGACTTTCCAACTTCGAAATATTCAGCTTTCAGCCATGAAGCTCCAGTGACTTTTTGTCTGATTTTTTTTTTTTTAAAAGAGTATCATCATGCCAAAAGATTTCTAAAACACCACTGAAATCAATGCCAGTCACAGATGCTACACTGTTTGGTGTAGTATTTCAGTGTATGTGTGAGATGCTTGCTTGTTTATTTCAAACTTTAAAAAAAATAAAAACAAGTTCAAAAGTCAGCTTGGGTCATTCACCAGCTCTTTCACTGACCTACTGTAGACGGGTCTGTTAGATAGCACTGGCTTTAGTTTTAGTTATTTCCGTTTGTGATCGCCCCACCCCCAATGCAGCTAAGTGTAGGGGCATTATCTGCAATACTGTCTTTGCTGCCCAAAGTCAATCTCTTAATGTGATACCAGCTGGCATAGTAATGAGCCTGGTTCTACAAAAACTAGGTCATCCCTTGCAGTCTGTTTTGCCAGTTCCAAATCAAGTGCTTTGCGATTTGTGTATTCACAGATATTATGTATATATCATTACTCACTGCAGCTGCTTTTGATATTGTCTCTTTGATCTTAACACCCTGCATAAAAGTTGCATAGCAGGACATTTTTACAAACAACCCACATTTAAGCTGCCTGGATGTGAACCGGATCCAAGTTCACACGTTGAGGATACGGGAAGGAGCCTGGAAAACCGCAGAAGGGTTGGGGGAAAACTTGGTCTTCGCTTCTGGAATCTAAAGGGGGAAATAATATGCATTAGTGCCACTTCTGGGTACAGTAATCATGTGGGTTCTTGGCCCAAATGTCTCTGGTCTCCTCTCCTGTAAAATAAAACACGTCGGAGGACGGTGTCATACAATAGTCCCCTGACACAGGTTGGTCTGGAACTGTAGATGAGACTGAACCATTTTTATAGCACAGTTCCAGGGCACTGTAAAAAATTCGTTCAATCAGATCCACACTGCAAGACCAGAACAGTTTGGATGGGCTGCTTCGTTGTACCTGGGTCCTTCAACACAGTTAAAGGTTAAGGTGCAGGTAGGACTGGAGGCGCTGTCTACAACAGCAAGACAAGCATGTTTGAGTGATTCTTGCTGGCAGGTTGCTAATGGATTCCCAGCCAATGTGCACAGAGTGAACTGCTGACCCTTTCACAAATCCTTGCTAACATTTGTTTCACACAAACATAAGGGCAAAGACACCACTGGACTAGTGATTGATTAAAGTAAGAGACTGGAGGAGAGATCTGCATGGTGCAAAGTCTGAACTGCTTGGAGGACACGAACAAGAAACCTCTCTAAAAATGTCTGAGCTCAGTGCTTTATGGAATAGCAAGTGTACGGTATGTATTGCAATCTGGGCGCACACATGCAGCATTCAGGAAGAAAAGTTAACTATACTGAATATTCTGTATGCTCTTCAAGTAGGGACTGTGAGAGAGATGGCAGAGATGACTCCAGAGCAAAATTCCTATTGACTTCAATGGAGCCAGGATTTCACCCTAAGTATAGCACTGTGGTGAACAGATGGTACCTACTGACGCAGGGTAGCTAAAGAGCCTCTCTCTTAGCATAATAAGAGACTAACTGAATTTAAATGGAATTGTCTTTACTTGTGTCTTCTGCCCAGGCTTCAGAAGATAGCTGGCCTCAAGCATAACTATGTAAGTTTTGTTTGGTCCTAATTACTGTAACAGTACAGCTGGAGGAGTGAGGAAGAGGAGCAAGGCCATAAGAACAGGATATGGGAAAAAAGGAAATTAGCTATTGATCTGGTTTTTTTCCCCCGCATTCCTCTGGGGATGAGTCTTAAATGTTGGTGAACAGAATAATATCACAAACAAAGCCACTGTGGAGATCAACAGCTGGAAAACCCTAGCTAAATCCTACGTACAGGTTATTGTAAAACAACTTGTGGAACTCATTGCTAGGAGATATTGTGAAGGTCAAAAGTATAACTGGGTTCAAAAAGGAGCTAGACAAGTTCAGGGAGGATAGGGCCATCAATGATTTAGTTGGGGTTGGTCCTGTTTTGAGCAGGGGATTGGACTAGATGAACTCCTGAGGTCTCTTCCAACCCTAATCTTCTGTGATTCTATAACTGTTAGCCAAGATGGTCAGGGACGCAACCCCATTCTCTGGGTGTCCCTAAGCCTCTGACTGCCAGAAGCTGTGACTGGATGATGGGATGAATCACTCAATAATTGCCCTGTTCTGTTAATTCTTTCTGAAGCATCTGGCACAAGCCACTAGACTAGATGTACCCATTGGTTTGACCCCGTATGGCTGTTCTTATGTTACCGAATCACACACTTGTAACCAAGCCGGGGCTTGGGCAAAAGGAAAAGCCTGAATGGTTTTTAAAGGTCTTCTATGGCTGAGTAAACACAAGTGACTTCAAAATGTATCTTCACTCTGTCTGATCTAGCTGTTTCCAAACAGCATCTTCATGCCAACCTATTGCTTTCCTCACAGTAATGCTGTTTGCTTTGCTGGGTATGATAGAAAAGCCTCTGTACTCTGCTGTTCTGGGAGACAGGGCCATTACTGCTAATATTTTGTGCCTTTGGTGGTTTCTCTCTATGCACATGTGTTTCAGATTTTATCTTTGCCTCAGATCAATAACTGAAGTTATTGATGCTGACTTCCCCTCTACCCGGGGGGTGCTCACCCCCCCCCCCCCCCCCCCCCCCCCCCCCCCCCCCCCCCCC
>NW_020664439.1:5509948-5510917 GCF_002925995.2 Terrapene triunguis
CCCCCCCCCCCCCGGGGGGGGCCCCCCCCCCCCCCCCGTCCCAGGCCCTGCCCCCACTCCTCCCCTTCCTCTAAGCCCCCAGCCCGTCCCGCCTTTTCCTGTCCCCGCTCTGCCCTTGACCCTGTTCCTGCTCCACCCTCGACCCCATCCCCGCTCCTTTCCCCGAGTGTGCCCCAGCCCCGCTCCTCCCCCTCCCTCCCTCCCAGCGCCTCCTGCATGCTGTGGAACAGCTCATTGCAGGAGGCAGGAGGTGCTGGGGATGGGGGAGAGGGAGTTGATCAGCGTAGCCACCAGCGGGCGAGAGGCACTGGGGGAGAGGGGAGTTGACTGCCGGTGGGTATTAAGCACCCGCTAATTTTTTTCCTGGAGCACCCATGCAGTTGGCGCCTATGACTGGAGTAAGTGCTGTTTTGAGTCTGTAACTGGTCTCTTCCACGGCATCCCATGGCATCATAGGTCACGTGGAAGCACTGGAAGTTCTTTTTTGTTTCACTGCAACATTTTGGTCAGCTCTGTGCTCTGTTTGAGTATTATAACCTATGCTTGCAGGCAGGGAGATTCTAACTGGTCTTTTCTCCCCTCTACAATCCTGCTGTCTCTGTCCATCTCTTTCCTCTTTCAGCAGGCCCAGAATTCTCCAGACAGCAACTTATGACCCTTTATCTTTGCATTCCATAAGAATGTCAACTCTTGTAATAATGTCTGGTGAGGATCACACAAGCTGTGGCCAAAGTTTAATATTCAAACACACCATGAGTTTTAACTCTGGTTTATGAAAGACTCAAACAAGGCAAACTACTCTGATATTCATTTGGAGAGTTCTTTGTGGAGTCCACATCCACTTGTTTTCGCTCTTCTTTAATCTCTTTGAGTCCTACTGCTGATACCACATCCCAGACATTGCTTCTCCCTTCCAAAAAAAGTTTGGCTGTATTGAAATACTTTGTACTTTGCTGAGAACAGGACTGA
>NW_020664439.1:5510927-5514787 GCF_002925995.2 Terrapene triunguis
CTTATAAACAGGATGAAAACGCTCAGGGAATCTAACACTTCTAGGATCCCAGCTTCTCTGCATATTTACTCCCTGCTTAGAACAGGTATCTTGATATTGCTGGAGACTGAAGTCTCTATCTCTGTCGATAGATGCTCAGTTCTATTATTTATTTATTTATTTTTTTGGTGGTGGCCCCAGTGTCCACAGTCACTCTCATGCATACCTACAAACATAGGTTTGTGCACACAATGCAGTGTTAATGTTAGGGTTGAGATTTTAAATGCACAAATCAGGAGGTTCAAAGTTAGATGTGCTTCACAGCAACCCCTAACATTAACAGATAACACAATTAACATCATTGTTAGCATAATTTGACCACACTGCACATTTACAGATGGTATTAAATTGATTGTATACAGTAACACAATACTTCAGACCAAGAAGATGTCTGAGTCAAGATTACTGTGGGAACCATAATTTTGAACTTCCTGATTCCTATGTAGTTTAAAATCTTGTCCTTAGCATTGAATTAAAAGTTATGAAGACCCTCTGCCAGGTCTCTCTGAAAACAAGAGGTAATGACTGATGTGTATTGAGGGAAGAGCATTTGCTCAAGTCATGGTTTGGTTTCTAACCACAATGCATTGGTAATATGTAAGGGGTATGGAATTTTCTTTGGGGTCTCTTCAAAAGGCCTCCAGGGTTTGTAAAAAAGTATAATTACCTTAAAATCTGCCCTGTAGCTAGTCTCTTGCACAAAATGATCTTCTGGAATAATGAAGCCTTGCTTTGTCTTTATGGGCTTTGATGGCTTGGCTCCAGTCCATGGACGATACTCCTGCCTGAAACGAGTTGGTAAAAACAGAAGGACCCAGAATACAGAATTAATGCAGTGTTCAGACAGCAGGCACCTCTGCTCAGTGTGAGAGCAAATAAATACAAAAGGCAAGTTTGGGAACTGCTTGCTTATAATTAGGGTGACCAGATGTCTCAAAATTAGGGGCTTTGTCTTATATAAGACTCCCCTCTGTCCTGATTTTTCACACTTGCTATCTCGTCACCCTACTTATAATTTCCAACACAGTTAAATCAAACCAGTCTGCTAAGTCCATTTTTACTCCAACACCTAATAAAAGTAGACTCTCAAGCCAGCTCTGCATGCTGTATTCCTTAGAAAGCTGATGCTCAATGAAGGGTATAGAACAGCCTAGACGGACTAGCTCTGACTGCACTAGTTTCATCCTGCACCTACTTGCTGGAGCTTTCATGCTCCCTTTTAGAGCTGCTTGCTGATTTCCTCCTGGACAAAAAGTTGATTTTCATGCCCTGAGCATCTTGATTCTAGACCTCAGCCCCGTGGCGTTTCACTTGCTTTCAGTGAACGATTTTCTTAATGTTTCTTTATCTGGTTTTACCCCTCTTGGCTGCAGTCATATCTGCCAGTGTGCAGTGTTCTACCTATTCATATGTCAGAGCTGCACCTCCTCTTTGCCCCATTATGGACTATCTGATGCTTCAGCTGATATTTTCATGCGGCTGAGAGGTTGGAAAGCTCGGCTCATTAAGACTGAAGGAGAGGAAGGAAGAGATTGTGTGAGCCTGGAGTATGGCTGTGTTTGGTAAGATGGGTGCAGAGGCTGCCCTACCTTGCTTGCAGTGATCAACCGTGTTCAAAAGCGGCTATCAGTGTCTGGCTTATCCAGTAACTTGGCCCTCCACCATGGTCCTCCGCACCTTTGTCACAGGGTTAACTAGTGCTCTCAGGCCATTCTGGAGGCTGCAGAAGTAGCCAAATGTGTCTGCTTGTTTGGGATAGGATTAAGGGAGTCTGCTGTGTGTCCCCTGCTGTAGTAATGGGAGATCGCTGGCCTGTCCCAATTGTGCGTCTAACTGTGGAAAGGCAGCTAACGGTTTACAGGTGATTGGAACACTACATAACAATGAACAGTGATGGGAAAAGGTATGGACACAGACTGAATTAGCCCAAACAAAAAGGGCTACTAATATAACTCATGGACTGTGCTGAGATTGTGCCTGGTAAACAAAGGAGTGGGAAACTGGAAATCAGTGGACCAAAAATTGGCGGGTCATAAATTAAGTCTGATTGGTGAATAAAATAATGTGAGGATGGACTATTCTGCTCATCACCCCTTGCCTTGTGTGTCCTGCGTATCCTGATCAATACATTGCCAAAGTTTGGCATGGATTTTTTTAGTGGTTTTTGCCATGATATTAAGCAGGCCAAGATGTCTGTACTCAAAACCCTGAGCCTTGCTGAACTATTTAAAGTTGTACAATGACATGGTCATGGACTCTCTGGGCCCATTTATTCTATCAAAATCAATACAACAGTCATAAGCAAAAACTACGCTAACTGCTACTGCAGCAAAGGCTACAGTTCAGAGTCTTAAGCTGTGTCTGGACTTGGAGAATAGACTGTGTTTTAGCAGGGAGCCTAAGTTTGATCACAACCAGCCAACGCTTTTTTTTCAACATGACTACCCTTTTGATATTAGTTGGGAAATGCTGTTTAAAATACTGATAGTTAAAATGTGTTGCTAAAGCTTTGTCTAGATTAGGATTTAAAGGTGTGTTTTTAGAATGTGTAGATTTATCTTGCTCAGCTAAGCATATGATTAAAATATACACTGCCTGGTCTACACTAGACTTTTAAATCTAGAGACAGTCTTAAAACACTGCATGTTTTCCTAATCTCAGCATGCTATAAAGCCCTAGGGCCCAAGATACTTCAGTGCTTTGCTATCCTACATTTCATTGCCTGGCGGTTATTCAGATGAGGTAACTCTGCAATGAGTTCTTAAGTCTGTTCAGGACCAGCAGTGGGTCTCGTTCAATAGAGGATCCTGAGGTATACAACTCCCTCCCAGGGAAGGCATACCTAGGTCTGTGGAATCTCTGTTTCCAAACCCGTGCTTGAGTGTCCACACTGTCTTGTAAACTTAGGCTTCCAATTGCTGGACCCATGTCTCACAGCCATGCTAATGCATCCATGCTGTACTACACAGACCTTCTGACTTGGGTACAGACTCAAGGTCTGACCAACCCCCCTAGTAAGGTCCTAGGACCCGGGTCCTGAGTGCATGCTCACCTGAGTCAGACTGATTTGTGTGTGGATGGAACTGGGGCTTGGGCTCAAACCTGAGTCAGAGCCCGAGTTTAGTGTGCACTGCATATGTCATCTATTTCAACTGGTCTGGTCTTGATGACTGGATTTTGGGCTTTTGCCTTGTTTTAGCACCTATTACCCACTCCACCCCTTTTCCAAAGCTTTAACTTTTAGACTCAACATCTACTGTTATTAAATATTTGTCTGACACCCACATAATTTGCCACAACTGTGAACATTTAAATCAGATAAAACTCAGAAAAAAATTCTTAAAACCCATAATGTCACAAAATTGTTAAATCAATAAAAATAAAAAATGCTTAGAAAAAAACCCCATGGATATTATCCATCAAAACTATAAAAAATAAAATCAAATTCTGCCAAGCCTATTCTTGTCTCATTGGTACATCTAATCAGGGCCGGCTCCAGGCACCAGCCGACCAGCTTGGGGTGGCACCTTGTAAGGGGCGGCCAATCTTGGGGTGGCAGGGGGCGCTTGGGGTTTTTTTTTTTGGTTCGGCGGTGCGGCGCTCGAGGCTTTTTTTGTTGTTGTTTTTGTTTCGGCCGGGCGGTGCTCGGGGGGGTGGGTTGTTTTTGTTTCGGCCGGGCGGCGCTCGGGGGGGTGGGTTTTTGTTTCGGCGGCGCAGCACTCGGGGGTGGGGGTGTTTCAGCGGCATGGTGCTCGGGGGGCTGTTTCGGCGGGGCGGCACTGTGCTGGGGGGGTGTTTTGGCAGCGCGACGCTGGGGGGGG
>NW_020664439.1:5514887-5523801 GCF_002925995.2 Terrapene triunguis
GGGGGGGGGGGGTGCGGGGGTTGTTTGTGGTGGGGGGGGGGGGGGGGGGGGGGGTGGCACTCCTTTTTTTTTTTGCTTGGGGCGGCAAAAAAGTTAGAGCCGGCCCTGCATCTAATTATCTGAGCTATCCTGCGGTAGAACTACCTGATCTAGCATAAATGATTGCAAATCCAGACCAGGGTTTCCTCAAAGCAAAGTTTGATTGACACACTCAAGAGAGCAGAAATCTACTGGCTAAGCCACTGCAATATGACAGTTGACATACACTCTCTGCAGCCTCTAGTCTGTTAGGGGTTTTTTTTTTTTCTAAGTTAAACTGGAAACACTGACATCCTGGTAGGTGATCTCTTGTGATCCGTAGGGATATTATTAATAGTCATGTTTATTACAGTAGTGCCTGGGACCCAACTCATTGTGCTTGGCACTGCACCATCACAGACTAGTAGACAGTCCCTGCCCCAAGAGTTTACAATCGAAATAGACACACCACACAAAGGGTAGGGGAATGGGTATAACATACAGTGCATGCTCAGCTCCCAGGAACCAGGCTGCCTCCTCCATAGCTAGGATTAGAGCTGGTTGGAAAAAAGAAAGGACATTTTGCACACACTTTTTGAAGCACCCTTCCCTTTCCTTTCCTTTTTTAAATACATTTGAAAATTGTTGACCTGCTTTAGTTAGGCTCTACCAGGAGGATGGCCATTAAATGGTTACTTGGCCATCTGCTTTTGAAAGGAGGTAGTGAAAGCAGTCCCTGTATTGTGTGTGCTCTCCAAGTTAGGCTGATTCTGTGTTGTCACTTCACTCTTTTGTGTTTAACCCACTACCATACACTACCAGAATCCCTGATAGTGGGCCATGGCAAACAAGCCATTCACAAATACCAAAATAATGGTTGCACTATCTAATTTTGCTGGGTGCAGCATTCTGCATAAAGTGCAGCTCATCACCTATAGACTCTGAAATGTATTTTCTAATAAAGTGTCAACCTTTCTGGGGCTACCACCAGGCAGACCTGCAAAGTAAACACCGGTGACCGCAATAATGGGGGAGGCAGGAAGCAGTGTCAGAGACAGTAACTTAAGCACAGATCCTCATTTAGGTGCCCAACTTCCATTGATTTCAATGGGAATTGGGCACCTAAATACCTCTGAGGATCTGGGCCTTAGAATTGAAGCAGCTTTAACATCAGTAGTTTTACTCTCTGTTGTTTTGGAGTAAGGGTGAGGTATATAAATGGAAATGACCCAAAACCATATTTGTAGGCATTGCTAATAACTTGCGTTTAGGGATAGAAAACTGGCTCTTGAGTTGATAGAAGGATTTAAAATAATTGGATTCACCTGTAAAATGTAACACAGCCTCCCTGCCATTCCTTGACATCTGAATTGCTGTCAGGAAGTGAAATTAAGGGTTGTTCCGCAAAGGAGTTTCAGGAGACCAGTCTGGTGTTTTTCCAAATGGTTATCCAACAGGAGTTCTGGACAGATTGTAGATCTGTCACAATTATCCCTCCCTTCATCCTTTAATTTGGTTAGCACACATTGTGAGAAGGGAATCTGCAAGTCTCATCTAGTACTGTCATGATGTGTTAGGACATAAGGTGCCTGTGGAGGGAGCCCTGACTACACTTTGAAGGGGTGAAAGGCCCTCTATGGACTAAGGCCTACATCCAGGGAGGAAACCTCAAATAGAATCCTTCTGTTCTGGGACAGACGGACCTCGCTCTGGTGATTGAAAGGGCAATAAGATAGGCTAGCGGAGAGGGATCTAGAGTATATAATGTAAATAGAAACTGTTGTAGTTACATAAGGGTTGGTGTGAATTCCAATTTTAAGCCTGATTAGAAATATTTCAATAAACTGGTTAGTGCGTACCACTGCCACCTACTGGATAGAACAAGCACAGCTTGAGTCATAGGACTATGGTGCTAACACCTAGTAGACCTTCTATAGCCCGTGTGAGAGGGGTGGTTGCTTTTGGAAAAAGGGATTTGAGTTTTTCCCCTATTACTGACATGAAGTTCTGATGGGGGGTGGGAGATGGGGTGATATATAGCACAGTGATGAGTGAAATCATCTCTGCATTGGTATTTCAATATTTGGCTTAGATTAGGCCCTCTTACTTATCTGGTCCAAACCCTTCCATATCCAGTAGAACAGTATATGCTGTCAGAATGGCCCTATGTGTAGGCAAGATTGGCCATTAATGCTGCTAGGAAGCAGGTGGTCTGTATTCCACAAAGAAGTGGTATTATTAGTAGCTAGTTTCACTGTGTCCTGGGCAGTTTTGGAAGTCAGCTGTCACCAAGGCTAAGCTGTCACCTTTCTCACCTGGCAAATCCCATTTCACTTAACCTGGTCTGCTGGCACAAGGAATAGCAGGACGCAGCCAGGGCATAATTCTAACAGGGATTTGGAGCTGTGTCATACTGGAAATTCAGTGCTGCGTGTTGGACTCGGAATGATTTGAGAACCGAGTAAGGAAGAGATGACCGTTATGAAGCCAAATGAAAACTCAATAACCCCCACATTTAGGGATTTCCCAGGATGAGAACCTGCCAACTTCTATACCTGCTGCATAGCTCATTATCCCTTCTTGTCTTTGTGAGCAGTGTATTTAGTGGCCATGCAACAGAATTTTTAACACTAGCTGACACAGCAAAGTCACCCTGGGAAGTGGCTGCATACCAGTGCACTTTTAGTAAACAGTCTGCAAGATTTCACCATATGTTTTTGAAATAATAAACAGGCTTTATCTGTGAGATACATAGGAAGGTTCTACCATTTGCTCAAAATCTAGGGCATCACGGAATTTCTTTATCAGGTATAATAATCCACTGAAATACTATGTTAGATATTTATAATTACACATCTGCTTTTAGACACAGTGCCAATGTCTGTATTTTAATCCTCTACTGTATGTACTGCCTGAAGGTTTACAAACTGATGCTGTGAAAACTATATGTTAAGTCTATTTTTGTTTTCACTCTTTTTGGGAGCAGAGCATTTTTAATATTACTGGTGGTTTAAAAAAAAGTAAATACAAAACGTTGAAATATTTTATGCATGGATTCTATTATTGTAATGTTGGGGTTGTCTTTTTTTAACATTGCTTTTCTGTAGCATCTGAAGCATAGATTTGACACATTACATTCCTATCACACCATTCACAGTTTACATTTGTTTTCAGTAGTATGCCAGGTACACTGTTCTTGTTTCACTGGTTACTTGGCATGAATAATTTATCGGTGTCATTCACAAATGTCGCATTAAAATTAGCATTGCTCAACTGAGGAATAAAGAGAAAAGATCATACCAGATGGGAGAATGTGACACTCAAATAGTTGCAATATGTCTGTTCTCTTCTGCATAGGATCTTACCCTGCCTCATCAATGTAATATCTGAGTGCCTTCCAGCAGAGCATTAAGTGACATGATTAGCATCTGTCACCTGTGGTTCATTCTCTCTCATCTTCTCCCCAGAGGAAGAATTGTGTAGGAGGTTGTTTTTGTTTTTTAAATGTACACACTGGTCTGTGTTTATATTAGCAACAGCAGGTTAAAGAAGTGCGCCTTGCACTTGGAGTGGAAGACGGCGAGGTCTGTGATGGTCCTTCATGTCTGGTGGGGGGAGTTAATTCCACAGTCTCAGACTGGTCCCCGAGAGAGCTCCGTTTTCTGCTCAGATGAGCTTTGCCTTATGGTAGAAATAGGAAATTCCATTGTGCCTGAGCAGCACAGCTGCGACCATGGTCTTCACCCTGGAGCTTAGGTGATCTTTGTGATATGCTGGCTTCAGGCCATTGAGCATCTTGAAGATAAGGACCAAGATTTTCTGCTCTGTGGGGAGCCAGTGTAGAGAGCAGAGGATGGGATTGATGTGCTGGCAGTAGCCTGCGTTGCTTAGGAGACGTGCTGCAACATTCTGTATTAGTTGGCATTTCCTAAAGGCTGACGGTTTCACGTCCAGGTACACTGCATTGCTACAGTACAGACAGGAGGTGGACAAAGGCATGTATAACTGAGGTCAGGTTGTTGTCTGTCAGGATTGGACGCAGTCTCCTAGCCCATTGGTGATGATAGAAAGTATTACTCCTTGATGCTGCTGAAATCCAGGAGCACTCCTAAACTATAGACTTGCTAACATGCTCTCCAATCAAGGCTAATTCAAATACCTGTAAAATTCAAAGGGACTTGCCAAAATCTCTCTTAATTACACACACAAAAACCTATGTTATTAAGAACATTGTTAAGATTGCAAAGTTGAACACTCAAAAGTTTGAGTGGGATTGTATGACAAAGTTGCTTGTGATGGTGGGGGCAAGGCTCAGAAGCCTAGGGCTCACTTCTGGTTTATGTCTTATGTTCCTAAAAGCTCATGCTTCAGGGTTTTAGCTGGCCTCCTGCCGGGGTCTAGGGTGACCAGACAGCAAGTGTGAAAAATCGGGACAGGTAGTGGGGGGTAATAGGACCCTATATAAGAAAAAGCCCCAAATATCGGAACTGTCCCTATAAAATTGGAACATCTGGTCACCCTACCAGGGTCAGAAAGGGATGTCTCTCCCACCACACGCTATATACCCAGGAAGTGTTTTTTAAATCTTCTTCCTCTGAAGCATCAGGCTGGACATAGGGCAGAGTGGGCCAGTACTCTGAAGTGGCACCAAGCATTCTCTCTCTCAGGTGCTTGATTGGCTGGTTCTTGTTCACATAGTCAGGATCTAACTGATCAGCCTATGTGGGGTTGACCTGGAATATTTCCCTAGAACAGATTGGCAGTGACCTTAGGGTTTTTTTGCCGCCTTCTGCAGCATGGAGTGCAGGTCATTTGCCAGGATTATCTGGCTATAGCTCACTTAATCACTTCCCTGCCTTTGTGGGGGGCTCAGGCACTGATATACCTCGGTCCCTCCTGTTCTCTCCCTGGGGCACATAATAGTCTAGTCTCCTGTGGGCTGTAACACGGGTCTCATTTTGGCTGTTGGGTTTAATGTGCAGCTACTGGGTGGTGTGGGTTGCCTGATATATACAGGAGATCGGGGTAGTCAACAGGCAGACCGTGGGCCAAATCTGGAACCCCAGGTGCTTTTGAATGGACCCCGAAAGCTTTTTATTTACTTATTATTATTGTTTTTTATTATTTTCTCTGGAGTCTGGTCCTTGACTGTACCCTGACCAAGAAATATGGACCTTGACAAAAAATAATTGACTATGCCTGGACTAGACTTACATAAATCCCAGGACCCTGCCTCATTCAGTGCACAGGATGGATGGTGCTCACTTAATGAACAGCTATTCAGTATTTTGTTTTTGGCTCATTGTTCAATGTGTGGCCCCAGACCTTATTTATTGCACACTATTCAAACCCTGCTCTGATGACTCAAGTATTAATTCCCTCATAGACTTTTCTATGGCATTCATCACTATTGTAACATCACAAACATTAATTAATTTATTTTCATAACACCCCTGTGAGGTGAGGGGGGATTATCCCCATTTTGCAGATGATGAACTGAGGCACAGAGAGATTAAAAGTGTCCACTAATTTTGAGTGCTCAATCTGTGACATCTAGGATGTGACTTTTCAGAGTATTATATAGCCCTTTGTATGTTCAGAGCAGAGCTCCCAGTTATTTCAGTTGCATCTCTTCAGTGCTTAGAACTTCCACAAATCAGTCTCCAGGGTCTCAAGTCTCAAGAAAATGAGGAACACACAATTAGTGACCACTTATGAAAAGTTTGGTTTAAGTGACTTGCCCAACACCACATAGAAATTCTGTGGCAGAAGCAGGGAAAGAATCCAGTTCTCCAGCACATCATCATTCAACTGCCTTAACCATGAGACCCTCTTTCTTCTTCCTGAAATCCCCTGCCTCACTCAGTGTATACCTTCCAACTGCTGCAACAAATGAGATAGGGGTCCTACAGACAACTGTCCACTTCACTACACAACCCTGATGCATCCGCAAAACAGGTCCTTCCAGTGCACTGAAAGAGGCAGGGATCCTGTGGAAAAAACAGTATGTGACAATGTAATTAGAGTCAACTGTATCAGAATGCATATGCACAAGGAGGGTCAAATTAAGGTTTCATGGACTACCTTAATTCTGGCATTTTCTAACTTTTGAGTGTTTGCCTTTGCAGCCTTAGTAATGTTCTTTTAACACAGGTTTTTTTGTGTGTAATTTGCTAGGTTTTTAAAAAGGCAAACTGAAAACCAGAAATTCCATCATGTGGCAACATACTGATGATATTCAGTTCATCAGCAGGCTTGGAACCTTCATATCAACCGCACATATCTCTGCCTCTGGAGCTAATAGAATAACTGATAGCAATAGTAGATTGTCTTCTACGTGGAGCAGCATTAGAGGGGGGAAGATACTTTGCCAGTGGGTTTCACAGATGTTGGCTTGGGTTCCTTTCCCAAGCAATGCCTGGGGATGGGAATGTGCTCCAGTCGGCACAGATTCTTCTGCCCATTCCCTCCAAGCTTCACCCCATCTCCTCCAATCTATCCCAGTCCTGTCTCTAGTCCACCACCGGCTCCTTGTCCCAGTCCCATTCTCCTCACCTAGTCAGTCCCAGTCTCCTTGCCCAATAAATTGTAGTCTCAACCCTCCAGATTCCCCATCTTAGGCTTGGTCCACACTGGGGCGGGGGATCGATCTAGGAAACGCAACTTCAGCTACGAGAATAGCGTAGCTGAAGTCGATGTTTCCTAGATCAAATTAAGTTTATTTACTGTGGGTCCACGCGGCGCAGGCAAGCTCCCCCGTCGACAGCGCTTCCTCCTCTCGGCGAGCAGGAGTTCCGCAGTCGATGGGGGAGCGCTTCTGGGATCGATTTATTGTGTCCAGATGAGACGCGATAAATCGATCCCAGAAGATCGATCTCTACCCGCCGAATCAGGGGGGTAGTGTGGACCTAGCCTCAGTCACTCTCAATCTCCCCCCATCTCCTGCTCCCAATCTTATTGCCTAGCCATTCCCAGGTCCCTGCAGCCCAACGCCCATCTCATCCCCAGTCTCTTTGCCAAGTCAGTCCCAGGTCCTTCCTCTGCTCCCTGATCTGTCTCTTTTTCTCTCGCTAGCTTCCAATCACCTGTCCACATCCACATTCCCCATCTCCATTCATTCCCGAGGCTCTCAACCAATCTCAGTGTCCACATTTCTCTCAGCACCTTGCCCCAGTTTCTTTGCCCAGATAATCCGAGATCTTCCCCCACATCCCAGTTCCTTGTCAGATCTGTCTCCTGTCCCTTCTGCCCCACTGGTTCTCAGTCTTCTTGCCCTGCCAGTCCCAGTCTTCCCCTCCCCTGCTCCCAGATCTAGTCCGCTCACCCAGACAATTGGTCTCAGCCCCCTGACTCCCAGTCCCAGTCTCCACCCCCCGTGCCAGCCTCCGCCCCCAGGCTCCTTGTTCCAATCTACTCCCCCCGTAGGCCTTACAACTACCTAGGTCTAGCTTTTGTCCCCTCTGCATTTAATTCAGATGGCTTCCTCCTCCACACTGCTAGGATGTCAGCCGCGGGTTATTGACAGCATGTGGGATCAGGCTCCCTGCTCTCAGTTCTAATGCCCAGCCCCACCCCAGCCTGGAGCAAATAGAAGCAGCTATTGCAGTGAACGTCTGGCTTCGCCCCTCCAGCCCTAGGCTGGAGCATGCTCAGTCACTCTATGTGCAGTCTGATCACACCTAGGAGTTATGAGAGGCTGGAGCATGCTCAGAGAGGAGGGAATCTTCAGAGATTTTAGCTGCTAAACTCTAGCAATTCTCTACTAAGCATGTGTGAACTTCAGTTTTTCAAAGGCTTATAATTGGGCCAAATGTGGGCAGATTTTCACAGGGTTGGCAAAAAGCACATCCCTGACAAAAAAAGACCATCTCCCTGCCTAATTTCAAGTCCCTGTTCCAAAGCATTGGGGCATTAACACTTTCCAAAGAAAAGGTTGCCAGAATGTTTGTAACATTGAAAAAACAATGTATTTACCCCTAGCCTCATTCTCAGAAATGGCTGAACCAGTTTGGCTAACACATTCCAAAAAAAAAAAAAAAATCAACCAGGGGCAGAAACCCAGCATGGAAAATTTCAGCCCAAATAGTTAAACTCTGGCAACCATAACCAAGGTATAAGCAACTGAAAACAGTGTCGGATAATGGGAGGTATCAGGCAACCTTAATAATAGGCAGTGGTCAGGGCCGGCTTTAGGAAGTGCGGGGCCCAATTCGAACATTTTCGGCGGGGCCCTGGCAGGGATGACTAACCAAAAAAAAACCAAAAACCTGTCATTTCTTCCATGTATTATTTACTTTCCATAACTATATAAATAATAAAATTATATATTATGTACATTGTGTCATATATGCTGTTGATCGGTTATTAATGAGCTCCGTTTCACATGTGTGGGTCCCCGCCACTCCCTGGGGGTGTGCTAGGGTGACCAGATGTCCCAATTTTATAGGGACAGTCCCGAGTTTTGGATCTTTTTCTTATATAGGATCCTATTACCCCCCACCCCCATCCCGATTTTTCACACTTGCTGTCTGGTCACCCTAGTGGTGTGCACATGTGTGGGTCCCAGCTGCTCCCTGCCCCCCTCATTGAAGCAGGTGTGCAGGGTTACTGCCCTGGGAACTGCAGGGCACCAGTAGACATGGGGCTGACTGGAGGCAGGGTCTGGCTGCAGGCAGGGCAAGGGGTGCGGGGCTGACTGGAGACAGGGGTGTGTGGGGCCGGCGGGCTGGCTGGCTTCAGGCAGGGCCGCAGGCGGGTGCGGCAGGGGTTGGCAGGTCTGGAGACAGAGGAGTGCGGGACTGGCTGGCTTCAGGCAGGGGGGTGCGGCAGGGGTTGGCTGGAGACAGGGCAGGGGGTGCGGGGCTGGCTGCAGGCAGGGCAGGGGGTGCGGGGCTGG
>NW_020664439.1:5523901-5615680 GCF_002925995.2 Terrapene triunguis
GGGGGGGGGGGGGGGGGGCTGGCTGGCTTCGGGCAGGGCCGCAGGGGGGTGCAGCAGGGGTTGGCTGGAGACAGGGTAGAGGATGAGGCAGAGGCTGGCTGTGGGCAGGGGGTCTGGCTGAAGGCAGGGCGGGGGGGCGGGGCTGGTGCGGGCAGGACAGGGGGTGCAGGGCTGGTGCGGACAGGGGGTGCGGGGCTGGAGGTAGGGCAGGGGGTGCAGCAGGGGCTGGCTGCAGGCAGGAGGTGCAGGGCTGGCTGGAGACAGGGCTGGCTGTGGGCAGGGCAGGGGGTGCAGCAGAGGCAGCTGGAGCCCCAGCCCTTTAAATAGCCCCCGAACCCCCCACTATCCCAGGGCTCTGGGGGCTATTTAAAGGGCCCAGGGCTCCCCTGCTTCTACCGCCCCGGCCCTTTAAATAGCAATGGGAGCCCTGGGGAAGCAGAGGGGCTTCGGCGGCTATTTAAAGGGCCGGGGCGGTAGAGGCAGTGAGAGCCCCGGATTTTTTAAATAGCCCCCAGAGCCCCGCAGCCCTACCCCAGGGCTCCAGCAGTGGGGGTCTGGTGGCAATTAAAAGGGCCTGGGCCCTTTAAATTGCCCCCTGGGGAAGCAGGGCCACCCCGGTACGGCGCACCGGCTCTTGCCGGTATGCCGTACCGGGGCTGGGGCACAGGGCCCTCTTAGGCGTGGGGCCCGATTCAGGGGAATTGGTTGAATTGGCCTAAAGCCGGCCCTGGCGGTGGTAGCAAACCCACCTATAATATGCTGGGACTTTGGGTAGCATCTTAAACGCTGCCCTCTGCTGGATAGAATGTCAGTCCAGCTCCAGTAAGAAATATCATGGTGCCCTCTAGTGGTTGTAGCGTAGAGCTGCAATCTTCAAAGAAATCTAACCCTAAGGAAGGGAGGTTGGCTAGAGAGAAAGGAGGAGTGATAAGGGAGGTGGGAAGAAGGAGAGGTGAAGGGAAAGAAGGAAAAGGAATAGCAGAGAAAGACGATAGTGGCAGGAAGAGAAAAGTGGATGGCAATAAAGGAAGGATGGTCCAGTGGCTGAGGCACTAGCGTAACACTCAGGAGACCTGAGTTCAAGTCCCTGGGTAGCCACAGACATCCTTTGTGACCTAGATCATGTCACTTAACCTCACTGTGTCTCAGTTCCCATCTGTAAAATGGGGATAATAGCACTTCCCTATCTATTCCATAGAGGTTCTTATACTGCACTCATAGCTGTACTATCTGAGCACCTTCACAGGGGTATTGTGAGGCACTCAGACAGACACTATGGTAACTGGGGCCATGTAAGTATGTTATATAGAAGTGGTTGAGAAGGGTTATCTTTATCACAACAGCATCATCCCATGGGTTACCAGGTAGTTTCCTTGAATTCACTGTTGGATGTTGGGTCAGCATGTGGATTTATCTGCTGGGGAGCTACATTACCTCTCTCAGTGGATTGTATGAAAGGACTATGTGGGTGGATGACCCCTGCTGTTTGGTTTCTGTAATGGTTCTTTTATCCCCCCATGGCTAATCCAGGCCATAGTTTTGTGTGTAGAATGGGGAAGGGATCTGTTCCTCCCAACAGCATGCAATAGAATCCAGTTCTCCAACCTTTCCACGCTGCAGACCACTTTGTAACAGAAAGATCCTCTTGTGGCCATCTGCCCTCCCAGCGCCTTGCTGTGATCTGAAATCCTGTGCACCTGGACTGCTGGGAACCCTTGCAACAGAGCACCTGAAAGCTTGCATCTTTGAAGCCCTCACTTTTGTGCTATTAGTATTAATGGCCCCATCCAGCAGAGGACTTAAGCAAGTAAAGCCAACTTTAAACATTGATTATAATGGGACTATTCATATTCTTATGTGTATTGCTGGATCAGGCTAAAATTCCCCCCGCTACATCAATGCTGCCTCTCAGGTATCGGTCTTGATCACACAGTGTGTGTTTTTCCACTTAAAAGAAAATGTTCTATTTAACATGAAACAGCCCCCACAGTTCACCTTGTTTACACCATACTGCAGGAGCAGTATTCAAATGCAGGGGAATAGCATAGTCAGTAAAACAATATGCTACCCCCCATGCATCCATAGTTACAGAGAAAAGCCCTTCCTCTTCATTCTATTCCATCCCATTTGCTGAAGAGCTTGTCACGTTGCTCTGTTCTGTGTGACCATGCGGCGACAGAATACTCTAAATACTCCCACACTAGAAGGCAGGGGTTCAGATACCCGAGGGGCCTTTAACTCTGACATTCCTGATGTATGTGTGATTAGTGCATCAGGCTTAGGCTTTCATTACTCTACTTCTCTGCATATAATTTCTGTTTTCTCCCAAGATAAAAATATAAAAATTAAAAGGCAGTTCCTGCTCAATGCTGGTCACTTTACATAGGCAACAGTACATGCTGATACTGGGATCCCACACAGCCCTGCCCTCCCATGCCTGAGTCTTCTCTGTGATGCTAGTTTGCGGATAAGTACCAACTCCAGGATGATGGAACATTTAGTTCCCATGATTTCTGTGGATTATTATTTGTCTTCCAGTATCACCAAGAGGCTCCATGTGCTCGTTACTATACTTACATGGAGATAATCCCTGCTCCAAAGAGTTTATAATCTAAATAGATGAGATGGGGAACAGACACAGAGAGGCAAAATGACTTGCCCAAGGTCATACAGCAAAGCTGGGACTGGGACTAGAACTCTTGTCTCCTGATTCCTAGGCCAACAGCTTAGGCACTGGACCACATGGCCTCCCCAACATAGAGAGTTACTTCCAAACTAAAAAGATGAGGGAAGTCTAGTACCTGACTAATGTAATGCGTATATTGGGTAGAATCCTGAAACTCCAAATCATTCCTGCTGCTAACCTCTGTCATTGCAGGACACTGTGGAGCTAAACAATAAATTCACATTGCATTTTACAGGCATTTAAAGCAATCAAAATGCCAGATTACAAAATAACTGATGTGTGAAAGACTCCACTGTGTCAATGTGGATTTAATGCCAGTGGGGGAAGTACTTTTACTGTGACAATAATGACCCTCTTTAAACTGGAAGTCACCTCTGGGGAACAGTGGAAAGAGTAGACCCCGCCTGTCTTTTATCTCTGTTAAAACTAATAGGAAGTGGTAGCCACAAAGATCTTTTCAAAATTGGAGCATGTCTCACTCCTGCCTTTTTGTGTGGTTTATATTGATCTGGCTTGAGCTACATGCTGGAAGTTCAATTTGATTTTGAGTTCATTTGGGACCTAATCCAGCTCCAACTGAAGTCAATGGAAAGACTCTCACAGAAGTCAGTCTGAGTTGGATTGGGCCTTTCCATTGATCATTGTTTCCATTGGTTGATTTGTTCTGCAAAACAGTAGGTCAGGATGACTTGGTTCATACTGTAAGGAAAAGAATACAGCCTGTGTTGGTATGGTGCTGAATTTCCTTCTGTACTCAGTAAGAGCTCCTAAAAATGTGGGGAGAGACATGGAAGCAGAATTTGCCGAGTGAAGTTCCTCAAGAGATGAAATAGTAGCATCAGCCTGGTGCAAACAAAACAAACTGTAGAATATTTCATATTTAATGAAGGTTTATTGTCATATATTTGAAAAAAGTATGAAAACTAATCTACAGTGAAAATTCCACAAGTCCCTTTGAAATGTGAAGCCAAAGTTTCAGAATCTTCAAAAATAACTAAAATTTCAAAATTTACAATAATAAACCAACCAGAAAATGCAGGGCACACTGAGTACAGGGAATAAAACAAGCTGAATCTGAACTCTTCTATAGTATCTGTTCAAATCAACTTTTCTTTCCTTGGGAGGGCTTCTCTCTCAATCCTGAGCAGGCCCAGCCAGCTGCCTTCAGCTTCTGAGAGCTGACAGTCACTCCCAATGGCAATATGGTTGCTGGTTACTGACTTTGTCTTGTTCACTTTACAGCAGCCATCTGTGCTCGCCTTGTGAAGTCTGTTTCAGTTTGACCTGGTTTGGTACCGAGTTGTGCTAGAGCATCTATGATGGGGATGATTCAAAACAGTGTTCACTGTGGGGTGCGGGGAAGAGGAGAAAGAAGAGACCTATGGAAAGGGACCCTATTCTCTGAGTGGGGGAGAAGTGGGATTATTCCTGTCTGAGAGTCCCAGCCCCTGAAGGAGAGAGAAGAACTTTGCTCAGAGACCCCGATCTTCAAAGCCGAGGAGGAGAGAGAGACCCTGGCCAGGAACCCATCCTTCAAATACGAGACAAGAGACAAACCCCACCCTAAGCCTAGGAAGAAAGTCCTCTTCTCTCCATTTCCCTGGGCAAGCAGGAAAGAGAATCCCCTCCCTGTGAGGTGTCAGTGGCTCTCCTTTGATCCCTCCCATGCCAGGCCTGTACTCTCCCCTGGCTCCTCCAATCCTTGGCTCTTCCCATCTTCTATGGGTGGCCTAGTGATCCTCAGTTCCCCCTCACTCCCATTGTCTATGTTTGGGCAGGAAATACTCACCTTTCCTGAACTCTTTGGGGGAAGATAAGGTCCAGTGCCATCTAATCCACAAGGTCAGTCTTCATCAGGTGACCAGGTCACCGAGCTGCTTCCCCATTCAGCAGAAGCAAGGAATTTGTTCTGACTCAGCCCACAGTCGCTACGGCAGAGCCATTCATACTTCACTACGAAAACACTAGTGTCATCGGCTTCCTGTAGCCTAGAGGAAACCTCACCCACTGGGATGAGCTGCTAGGCAGGCTTCCCTGGGCAGAGCCTACAAAACACAGTAAAGTAAGAGCAGCCAGCAGGAGGCTGGATCCACTATAGCAGGATGGAGGAACAGGTGAGGGGTGCTGCCATGAAAATTAACCCTATGAACTAAGATGGAGCAAGCCTGACCTTATCGTCCTCCCTAAAAGAAGAAAATGCAGGAGACCACCTGACCATCTTGGAGGTCAGGAGTTGGGAATGAGGCTTGCCAGCCATGCCCTGAAGACAATAGAGGGGAAGGAGTTAAAAGGCACCAAGCTGCCCTCAAACGACTATAAAAAGTATGTGGTGTAGGAGGCTGGAGAGTCATGGTGGTGAAAATAACCTAGCATCAGGGGATGGGCAGTACGGCAGAGAGGTTCCTCTATTCCAGGGGTAGCCAAAATGTGGCTTGCGAGCCACATGCGGCTTTTTTATGGTTAAAGTGCAGCCTGCAAGCCCTTCCCCTGCCCCCGCCCCCATTCTCCACCCTACCAGACTGGGAGGGGGCTGCTCAGGACCTCTGCCTTGCAGTGAGGTGGTGGGGTAGGGGCTTCTGTCCAGCGGGCAGGGGGATCTCGGGATTTCAGCCCTGCGGGGCGCACCTGCTGGGGCTCAAGGCTTCAACAGGAGTGGGGCTGAAGTCCCTAACCCCAGCTCCCGGCAGGTGTGCCCCCTCTCTCAGACATCTGAACATTGTCGTATGTGGCTCAGAGTGCCAGTAAGTTTGACCACCCTGCTCTATTCCATGCAGACTCTCCTGACTGGGAGAAAAGGGGTGTATTTCAAAGCTTGAAGGAGATTCCACTACACCTCTACCCCGATATAACGCAACCCGATATAACACGAATTCGGATATAACGCGGTAAAGCAGTGCTCCAGGGGGGCGGGGCTGCGCACTCCGGCGGATCAAAGCAAGTTCGATATAACGTGGTTTCACCTATAACGCGGTAAGATTTTTTGGCTCCCGAGGACAGCGTTATATCGGGGTAGAGGTGTATTTGTCTATGGATTGGACATGCTTCGCCCATGGTTTTACAACCAAACACTGATAAAAACCACTGCCCCAGTCAGAGTATAACAATCAGACTAGACCACTAGTCATTAACCCATCCAAGCTAACGAAGCCCAATCCTGTTAGCTTTAAAAACCAGACATTCATAAACTAGTAAACTTTCTGCTGTCAAGCAACCGTTCATTCTCTCTCCTACTGTCATTTACTGTGACTCCTATAATTTATCTTCGAAAGCACTTAGCTATCTTTAATATGATCTGAATGTCTTATACCTAGTGACTTTAAAATGTGATCAATTGTTATGCAGATGACAATTGGAGAAGATAGGGAAAATTACTGTAGCAGGATGGAGGCTGAGCAGTGTTTCCCTGAGTAAAACTAATAAGAGGATATATAAACTTGCTGTAGGACTATACTGGTAAACAAATGTGCTGGTCAATGTATGGGTAGGTCTGTTTGTACCATTTGATCTCTAGTGGATAACCCTAGAACTGCTTAAACATTTCACAGGTTTTCATACTGATGCAACTACTACAGTAAGAGGCTGTGGCTTTGGGGCAGTGTGCTCTATCACTGCAGCTGTTATGAAGTTCCTAGACATGGATTTCTTCTAATATTGCTGTTTTGGTTTGCAGGTTGGTCTATCCCCCTTGCTCCCTGTCTACCTACTGAGTCTTAAAATGTACACGCTTTTCTGCATTTGGAGGATGTTATTTGAGGGCCCTGCACAAGAATGAAGCAGTCAGATGGAAGGATGGTGTGAAAGGTACAAATGCACTGACAACTGGAAACACAATGCAAAATCTGAGATTGTAATGAGTGCTTACTATTCCCTTGGTTTTGGGGTCAGATAGAATAACCAGAAAGATATTTTAAAAAACAGAAATTAAAGATGGATGAGTTTCTAATTGGTCAACCTTGCCTATGTCATTTTATAGTGTTTGCTGGTCTAAGGTACTTTTTGTTCTGTTTCAAATTGCCTTTGTCTATTAACAATTGTCATTTTACAGGGCCTTTTTTCTATATTATGTGCTAGGCTTTTTGTTGTTTTTAATAAGCGAGAAAAGATGCATGATTAAGGTCAACTGCTGTACAGTTTTTTTTTAAAGACAATTTTTTTATATCCACATCTATATTGTGACAGCTCTCCAGAGTATGGAGTGATAAGGTAACCAATATAAATGCACATGCTGGACTATAATCACTCCAAGGGATTCAAATATTTTTGTCTTAAAGGCATTTAATGGCATATTTATCTAATCGGTTGTAACAGAATGCGATATGTCTGCATCCGAAGAAGTGGGTTGTAGCCCACGAAAGCTTATGCTCTAATAAATTTGTTAGTCTCTAAGGTGCCACAAGTACTCCTGTTCTTTTTGCGGATACAGACTAACACGGCTGCTACTCTGAAATATGTCTGGTGGGTAAATAACACATAGTGAAAAATGTATAAATACCTGTTACCCAGTTATAATAAGATTAATTGCTCTATCAATATACCTAAAAGGCATGTTTAAAAACTGCCATATGTGTGATTATTCGAGGCCATGAAACAGTTCCTCAGCGCCATTCTAGTGAACTTGGTACATTATTTAATAACCTACATTATTTGTAAAGGCTCATATACCCAGGGATAGACATGGAGGGAGAACTCCAGAGTAGAACAGAACTCAGAAGTAGCCAGTTTCATCTCTTGTTCCAGTAAATAAATGTTTATAATAATTCAGGAAAGACAAAAGGAAAATAAAACAAAATAAAACAATCATTTAAAATCATGTAAATATAGGTGGTTTGTGACATCATTTTAAATAATTGTGAACTTTCCTGGCTTAAATATTAACAGTTTAAATATCACCTTTTAGACATATGCCAATTACATTCACGTTTCACAAATGTTTTGGGGATACAGCATGTGGCCCCCAAATTCATAGTAAATGCAGTGCCCCAGGGGTTAAACAATTCCAACATTTGTTGATGTCATAATCCTAACGTAGTTCAGTGTAACCATTTTGTTGATGGTACCTATGGGTCCTGGTTATGCTCACTGTCATATTGTATTTTACAGTACAGCACTTATGGTATTGCAATTGTAGTTGACATTATGAGTTCTGCGTCTGTTTATACTAGTGCTTTTTTTACTCCTGTTATTCTTTGGCAAAAGCCAAAATCAAATACGCACAGTGACTTGACTTCCAGTTATGGATGATCGTACAACACATACTGTACTGCCTCAGGACAGTGCTCATTAGCACTGCAAAATAAATAAATAAATACAGGGCTGGCCGGGGTGCCGGAACAATTTTTATAGTGGGGGTGCTGAGAGCCATTAAACCACAGTGTAAACCCTGTATATGATGGAAACCACTTCAAGCCAGGGGGTGGTGCTGCACCCCCAGCACCCTGTTCCAGCACCGATAGGGCTGGCAAAGCCTGGAAGATGGTGAGGGGAGATTACTAAAAAAACATCTGAGATTTTTCAGGGCCACATTTCCAAGAGCAACTAGAGATCCCGGATGCCGGATTTGAGCCACCCTGTAATGATCATCAGCTCTTTCTGAACAGCATCTCTTAGGGGTTTCAAGCCGGGCACCCTAAATCCCCGGCCACCTTGGAAAACTCTCCGGACCCCCATGTTTCCCCGACAGCCGCTCTGCAGCCCCCTTGCCGGGGGGGTGTGGGGCGGGAGGGAACCCCCGGAACACTGGCCCCGCCCCAGCTTACCTGTAGGAGGTGGTGTTGGCAGCGCCGGCCGGGGAGCAGCTCAGCCTGCTGTTGGCCTCCGGCCGCTGGTCGCTGTCCCCGGCGGGCAGGACGTACACGGACCTGGGCGGGGCGGGGGGCCCGTCTCTCCTGCCCTCGCCGGCCCAGGGGTAGGCGTCTCGCTTCTGCAGGGGCCAGGCGCGGAAGTCCTGCCGGTATTGGGTCTCGGCGGCGAAGGGCTGGCTGTCGGGGGGCGCCGCCGGGCCCCGCTTGTGGCTCCCCCGCTTCCACGACCGCTTGATGGCCAGGCTGTCCTGCGAGGGCGGGGGCCCGGCCGGCAACTGTCCGCCGCCTGCCCGGGAGCGGCCGTCCGCCGCCGCGCCCCGCCGGGGGCCGCCCCGCGCCGGGCTCGCCCCCTCCTCGGGCTCCTCGATGTCGGAGTAGCTGTGGATGGTGAGCGGCACCGAGAGGTCGGACTTGTCCAGCTGGCTCCAGAAGCGGGCCAGGCAGCACACGCGGCTGATGCAGGGCCACGCCATGGAGCGGGCTGGGCGGCGGGCAGCGCTCGCCCGCTGCGGTGCGCTCCCAGCCGGCCTGGGGAGTAGTGTCAGCCCCTCCCCTTCCAGCCCCGCTGAGTGCCCCCCCCCGGCTCGGGCTGACAGCCCGCACACGTGATCCCTGCCTGCCGCGGCTGCCAGGGAGCTCTGCAGCCCCCCGTCTCTCCACCCTCCCATTGAGTCCCCAGCCCGCTGTGTCTGCCGAGGGCAAGGGAAACCACCCGGCAGCACCCTCAGTATCTGCCAGGAGTGCCCGCCTGCCCTTCCTTTGCAGCGCCGTCTCCGAGTCACCATCACCAACCCCCGCAAAAAGATCCCCTCAAGCTTTAACCCCGATTTTAATCAATAGGACCCCCTCCCCCCCTTGCATCCCTCTCCCCTAACACTCAATCGGCGCCAAAATGCAAACAATCCCAGACATCAGTGTAAGGAGGAGTGAGTGCTTCCATCCGTCCTCATTCACTATTACTGCTTCCTTGCAATGTTAGGTTGGCTATAATCTGTAGTTACACTGTTATATGATTTATAACTATGATAATATGCATGAAATAATATGGAGAATAAATAATAGCTGGGCATACAATAAGAGCCATTTCTTGTTAATCCAGGGTCTTTGCTGACATGCTACACTATAAAAAGAACCACTTCTGCCATAGAGATCACTGGAAATGGAATAGTAAAATTAATAATATAGCCATTAGCCCACCACGTTTTTCTTTCATCTTTGGACTGCCTTCTATCCTTTCCTAATTTACAATGTGTTTCAGTGAAATATTTAAGAATAGGTTTTTTATTCATAGTATACGTAACTTGTTTGCATTTTATATTTTTGATACTTGCTTATGAACCAGATCTAAACATGTAATGTATTATACTTTGTAGGCAGCAGTTTACATGATTTAGGGCTTGCTAGTGACTGTAAATTACATCCCTGATGCAACTCCACTGAAGCTGATGGAATTACATCAGGGATATAATTTGGTCTTTTTAGAATTTAACATCTTATGTAATAAGTGGCTACAGGCCATAATATCATGCTACAATTTATGATACAGAATCTTTTGTAATGATATACTCAATCATTGTAGTTCACCACACTATATCAAATACAAGGCTGTAAAATTCTGACACTTATAGGGCTAGGTTCAAGTATCTATGTACTATAAAATCATATAGTTAAAGGCTAACAGGACAGGAACCTCATTTTAGGAAGCAATAATCTATTTCTAAGTGGATATCCGAAGAGGTCAAATCAGTGATGCATAGGTGTGCAGTGAAACTTTAGGAATAGAAAAATTACCATATCAGATGAAACCCTTAGTTTAGCTTGTGACAGAATCCCCAGGGTACAGCCTGGGACTGTGGGACTGCTGTGCCCCCTTAACTCTCCCCAGCCTGGGCTGTCTCTCATAATGTCTTGCTAGTGACAAGCAGCAAGCCCCTCCAGGAGCTGTGATCACTCAGCACAACCGCATGTGGAGCCCCACACCCAGCTAGATTGCATGAATGCTCCAGAGCCACTCATGAATCACACAGAGAAAGGCACTAGCCAAATCCTCCCAGCCCCCAGCCTTGTACCTCAGGAACATACCATCTTGCACAGCTCAAGACGAGCAGTGCAAATTTATTAACTGGTTCACCACTTCATCAATGGAAAGTGGCTATACACAAGCCTTTGCAAACCTGAGCAGATTTACCACACACTTCAGGCAAACTCACTAGTAAAGATAAACAGTAAAAGAAGTTTATTGATTACAAAAGATAGATTTGAAGTGAATATAAGTGATAGGCAAAAAGTCAGAGTTAGTTACCAAAAGAAAAGAAAATGTAAGCACGCAGTCTAAACTCTCAACCCTATTAGACTGGGCAACATCTAGATTAAGCAGTTTTTCTCACCCTACTGGATATTGCAGTCCTTAATATACAGGTTTATCCCTTAAACCTGGGCCAGTCTCCTCTGTTGGAGTCTTCAGTCTTTTGACTGTCTTTGTTGTTTGCAGCATAGGTGGGGGAAGGAGAAAGGCCCAGCGTGGGGCCCGTGTTCTATTTTATATCCTTAGTCCATGGTTGGAGAACACAAGTCCAGGCACGTCTGGTGGGCATTGCTTAGTTCCCAGGCAAGGTTGAGCAATTCCCCTGGTGTGGTCTAGGGTTGCCAACTCTTTGATTGAAGCTATTCTGGGAAATTCCCCTCCCCCCCAATGTGATAGGGTGACCAGATGTCCCATTTTTAAAGGGAAAGTCCCATTTTAAAGCCCTCCTGCAGACGTCCCGACTTTTTCTTAAAAACAGGCAAATTGTCCTGTATTTTCTGTCTCCCCGCCCCCTGCATCAGTACTGATGGGTCCTGCTGCTGGCTGGATCCCTGCTTGCCAGCCACTTGCCCACCAGCGGTGAATGGGGGTCCAGTGGCCGACAATGGGGCTGGGTGTGCAAGGCTGGTGGTGGGGCGAAGATGCAGCGCATGGAGCTGCCCACTCCCCCTGCTGGTCCGTCAACACAGCCCCCTCTGCATGCCAGCTCTCGGTCAGCAGGACCCTGCCCCTAGGGTGACCAGACGTCCCGTTTTTAAAGGGACAGTCCCATTTTTAAGCCCTCCTGCAGATGCCCCGACTTTTTCTTAAAAATGGGCCAATTATCCCATATTTTCTGTCTCCCTCCCCCCATCAGTACTGGCGGGTACTGCTGCTGGCCAGATCCCTGCTTGCCAGCCACCTCCCACCAGCGGTGAATGAGGGTGTCCAGTGGCCAACGATGGGGTTGGGTGTGCAAGGCTGGTGGTAGGGTGAAGATGCAGTGCACATGGCCAGATGCTCCCCCTGTTGGTCTGTCAGCTCAGCCCCCGCTGCGTGCCAGCTCTCAGCCAGCAGGGCCTGCCCCCCATCCCGTTTCCGGATGGCACTGGCTGCACGCTGTGAGCTGCGGTGACTGGTGAGTGAGGGCAGGCACCGGGCAGGCGCCAGGCAGCAGCCAGTTACGTTTTGCCTCTGCTGCCCACCCATCAGCCCTTTACGTGTTCCCCCTCTCACTGTCCTCTCCCTGTTTTGCTCCTTTGCCCTCCCCCCCCACTACGCTGCTCCAACATATCCCCCCAGCAGGGCATGCCCCGCTCCCAGCACAGTTCAGAGAACCAGCCCCTAGTAGAAGTTCTCAGCTCACCAACAACCTGGCCGGCAGGCTCCTTCCTTCCCCCACTGCCTCTGGCTGGGCAGGCACCCTGGGAAAGCCCAAGATCCTGTGGGCTGGGGCGCTGGCCAGGAGGAGCCAAGCCCTGCATGTGCCAAAGCCCCGCACAGTGCTGGCACAGGGCAGCCTCTCTGCCCCTCAGCTAAGCTCTGGAATGGCAGGGGCGGGGGAAAATGATTTCCAGCCTGTTCATGCCCTGAACCAGCAGGTTCCATAGTAGCCCCCAGGGCAGGGGCTTAGCACCTTCTTTGCCCGCCCTTCCCCCCAGGTCCTGCCCCCAGGGAGCAAAGGGCTGCTCCGTCCCCTAGGCACCCTCCTCTGCTGAGCCATGTCTCCGGCTGGGTTCACTGAAGCCCCTGCAGTCAGGTTCCCTGGGCCCTGGTGCACAATGCATCCTTAGGGCTTAACCCCTTCCTACCCATGCTCTAGACAGCGAACAGGAGGCAGCTGGGTTATGCTGGTGGCCAGCAGCAGCCTGGAGGTGTTAGCTGCCTTTTGACATTGTGCAGGCAGGAAGGGACAAGCTGCTTCCAGCCACAGGGGGAAGAGATGAGCTCTGCAAAGACACAGGCCAAGTCATCTCTTCCCCCCCTTCCTCTCCTTTGGCTGGAAGCAGCTCCCATCCCTCCCCTCCCGCACAGTGACGAAAGGCTGCTGCTGGCCACATTCTGGTCTGAACCCTGGCAGAAATCTGGAGGGGGGGGCATGTGACCCTGCATGGCCCCCCCCCCCCACATGTTGCCTCGGGAAGACACAGCACCAGGTACCAGGAGAGGCGGATCCATCCGGGGGCCCAGCCTGGCATGGAGGGCAGAGACCACCGGGCACAGAGGGTCGGGTTGGTCGGTCACCCCTGCTGTGTGAGAGAGGTGTGCGGGAGTGTGTCACCCCTTCCCGAGTGAACTCTAAAGCCGTAAAGATAAGAAGGTAACTAAAAAGAATCTAGCTACTCAGTATTTCTTTATTACAGGGGATCAGTCAACTTGATGTTAATTTGAACATTTGTACAATTGCCATTGAACTCGCTTAAATATAAGTAATTTTACCAGTTGTCCCTTATTCAGTATAGGGAAATATGGTCACCCTACAACATGACGTAATGTCATTTTCTTAAAATATCCTACTAAACTCGCCCAGATTGCTTTCAATAGTCACCGGGAGATTGATGCCAATTCCGGGAGAATCCAGGCCAATCCTGGAGGGTTGGCAACCTGAGTGTAGCCTTATGCAGGTGAGTCATTGAATTGTAGCTCTCTTGCAGGACAATGGCTGTTGATAGGTTGTTTGACACCCACCTGGGTGTTGATTACTTTCCTTGGCATTATCTCTGGAGAGCTAGTATCTGGGCGCTTCCCAAACCCATAGCATATTTTAGTGACAACCATACCACACATTCTCATAACTTCATATGCATTAATGATATATATATTTATATAGAAAAATGACTTTCAGCAGATCATAACCTTTCCCCTGATACCTCACACGGCCTACTTTATATGCAATATCACAATTATATATAAATGAGGAATATGGGGACTACAGGGCGCTCCCCCAAGGTATAGAATGTCACGTATCCATTAATATTTATATTACAACACAATCTTGAGGCTGTAATCAAGATTGGGGCTAGATTGTGCTGGGCACTATACAAATATAGAGGTAGACACCATCTCTCTCTACAATCTAGTCTAGTATTCTGTGTGTCGCCCCTCAAAATGCAAATATGCACAGAGGAATGCCTTCCTGACCCCTGAGGCAATCCTCTCACACCCTACAGAGTGAGATTTGGGTCAAGATTTTCAGACATGACTAGTAATTCTGATTGCTTCCATTTTTGGTCACCCAATTTACAACACTTTAAAGAAGCCTGATGAAAGTGTTATGTAGCCTCCCTCTGAACAATCAGGTCCCTGTGAGGCATCTCAAGTTAGGTACCCAAAAATGGAATCAACCAAAATCACTAGTCACATCTGATAAATCTGACCCCATTTACATCAGTATAGGTATAAGTACAAATGCTATTGACTTACTGAAATATAAACAATGCATATTACTAATGAATTTCCTGGTGCTGGGGTCTAGAACTAATACTTACTATTCTGTGTGTAATGACTTTAAAAATAAATAGCATCTGGCTCAAATACAGAGTACTTTATCCTGCTAAATGGGTTTTACAATGAGGATGCAGAAAACAGGACATCCATTTTATTGTATATTTTCACTGGCATACTACAAATGATGCTCTGATCCCTATTGCTAGGCCTGGCTTAGAAAAATGTGTGAGAGAATCTAACATCTCCTCTGCCCTCATTGTGCCTGACACTTCCTAGCACCGAGTTCAGCTTTGACATTGTGCATCTCAGAGAGCACCTACACCATCAGCCAATGCTTTGAGCTGCTGCTCAGCGCTGAGTTTGTCAGCTGGAATTGGCAGAAAGGGTATCACACAGAACAGGAGAAACCAGAAGATGTTAGATTAGAATTAAAAGTTGACAGCATTTGGAAGCAATTCCTCATCACTAGAAGATGGCAAACACTATAACTGTAAGGCAAATCAGACTAAGAAGCATCAATTGCTGGGGGAAAATATCTCATAAAACTGTTTTATGATTTAGTATTAATGACTTATGAACTATTTCATTAAAGATACATGCATGTTTTCAGGCATGATGCTCTTTAAACTTGTCATAGCCATGGCAGATTTTTTTAAAAGCAAGTGTACATTTTCTAAAACTTACATTTTCTAAAACCCCTTAACAACGTTCAACATAAACTAGTTTGTGCTCCTGCATGATTAACCATGACTTTTTTATAGTTATTGCCATTGTTTCCTTAGGCATAACACTGTCTGGTGTCTCTGCCGAACATCCCTGTAACTATTACATTTCATTTTTATTTGCAGTAAGCCATTTTAGAAAGGAAATAAGTCTTCCCTTTTGGTGCTTGAATTCAAAATAACTTCTATGCTATTTTAAGGTGTAACTATATACTAGATTTTGTGTGTGCGTACATGCGTAAGCACCTATACCCACATACATGCCAAATTTTGAAGGAGGGATTTCTTTGCCAGAATGGTTGTTTGCTTACACTAGTGAGTTGTCATAACTTTGGGCCATTTCTTCACTTAACTTAATCCAGTATTGACTCATGTACTCCAATTTTTAAGAGTATTTTTGAATACTGGACAATTATGGTATCCTGTGACAGGACCTCAGATACAGAAGGCAGGCAGGGATGGGCTGCTTGGCAAAATAAAAGTGTTCATAGACCTTGCTCAGAGGAAATCAGTTTCATACCACCTTAAATTGGAGAATCTCACAGGCTTTTACAAGCATTAATGGTTCAGACTCTGGGCAGCCCCTGGGAAGTAGATAAGTGTTATCAACCCTAATCTTACAGATGGTGAAACTTAAACACAAAGAGACCCAAATGCGGCCTCTGATTTTGGGTACCGAACTTGACACCCTGGGGTTGGTTTTCAGGAGAGTTGAGCATCTGCAAATCTAGTTGAAGTCAATGGGAGCTGCAGGTACTTCACCCTTCTGCAAATCAGGCCCAAGGTGCCTCAGTGCCTGTCTGCAGCATTTTTGCAGGTGAAGAGGGCATAGAAATACTATAATGGAGGCAGCAAGTCTAGTGGTTAGAGAGCAGCGTTCTATTCTCTGCTCTGCAAATGACTTAGGGCCTGACCTTTATAAGCGCTGGCACCCAAAACTCCATTTAGAGCTGTGGGCACTCAGTTTCTCTGAAAAGATCAAGTCTTCATGGTATAAGTTTAGGCATTACTGTTTACCCCCGCATAACTGATTTTCTGTATCTATAACTATAGTACAAGGCTAGGTTTGCATGTCTGTCTTCATTAGGTTGTATATATACCACTTGATAGATGGTATAACACTACTGGCTATAATATGTGGCTGCAGCCTAGAGAGGGTACCTAAGCCCTACCTAAAAAAGAATTGAGAAGGTAAAGAAATGTGGGAGAGACTGGAGCAAAGATGAAGTAGGGAAGAAAAGAAAGAAAGGGAGATGGGTAAGAGCAATGGAAATCAAAGGAGCAGAACATTAAATGGGAGCAAGGGCCCATATGGAAAAAGTTGATAACCACTGCTGTCACAAGCCCAAAACCCAAACTTTGCGGATACCAACTCGTGTAAGTCATACAAGGTTAGATTTGCAAGTCTGAGATAACTACTTGGAGGGTGTTGGCTGCAGGCTGTCCTCCTGCCACTGCTCCCCCCCAGGATTGTTTCTGGGTGCAACATAGCTTCTCATTAGAGGTACTATTGCTCTCTACTGGATGGAACAGGTATGTCTGCAGCCTGAAAAGTGTGTATGATTTAATATAAGTTAACGGAGAACCCTAGGAAGAGTAGAAAAAGGAGGAATAAACAAGGGGAGTAAAGGAAGAGTACACACAGAAAAGTGAACTCTCTCTGAGTCAAATGAGTCAATAGTACCAGTGCGAGAAACATTCATTAGATCCCAACTACTACATTAGACTAAACTAGCTTTTTCTGAGAGTTTAGAATTAAGGTTAACTTTTTTTTTAATCCTCAAATTAGTCATTGTTTATATTGTGATGAAAAATACACCAACCTGTGTTTTATAACAATAAGCACCAAAGACTGTAACTGGGTGTTAGCAGCATAGGTTGGTAAGGAGTTGACATCAGTTTTGTGCTCCACCTTTTATTACATTTGGTGCTATTTAGCACCATCTTTAGTTTACCAACATGAAAAGCAGACATTACATGTATTTTCTACAATGCCTCATTACAAAGTAAAAATGTGTATGTTTTATTTATGCTTATTATAGTCACAAAGACACTTTCATTCCAGTGTAACCCATCTAGTAAAGATAGGTAACTGGTTTATTAGGGCCTCGATCCTGCAAATTACTTCTCCCAGACAGACCTCTGTGCTCCATTGCAATTAGGGCTGCTGGCAGGGGTGCACCTGGCATGGCTACAATTGCAGGATTGGGGCCCACATTAGTCATTTGCAAAACAAAAATCCCCCACACAGATCACCAGTTTAGTGCCGCATAGTATTTACATAATAGGAACCATTTTGATGCTTGTGTCAAACCCCAGATCAATCTCAAATTCATCCAGTTATCAAAGAGTGCCTGTGATGAGAAAAACAGCACAGAAGTTTCTGCTGCAGCTTCACGTTCTCATCTTCTCCATCCATTGGCGAGCTCAGAGCCATACACTACTATTTTAGAATCCTCAAAATAATGCTAAATGAAACTATAGGGCAGGAAAGTTTTTTTTTTTTTTTTTTTTTTAAATGAATGCAGTTCACTGGGAGAGAAATGCTGAAGGTGGAATGTCTCCTGTGATAACTCGTGGCAAAAATATCCAAACTAACATGAAACAGGCCATTGTTCTAATTACATGCAACAGAACAAAGAAAAAATTCTCCAGTGACAAATTCTAAATGCATCCTTTGATAATGTCTTGGAGGTAGAAAGAACTGAAAGCTAGAATACATTGAATAAGAGCCTGCCATCAGAGCATGAGCCAGACTCTTAACATTATTAATGTAGTTTTGCTAGGTGTCAATGCTACTGTACAACTAACATTTAAATGAAGGCCAGTATTTTTCATAGATTCATAGAACTTACAGCGAGAAGGGACCATTAGATAATCTAGTCCAGTGGTTCCCAAACTTTAACAACCCACAAACCCTTTTCACGAAAATATCAAATCTCGCGAATCCCTCCTAAAAATGAATTATTTCCAGGTAGTTTCTCCCTTACCTGAGCATAAATTATAGAAGCAGTGATCTTGGAAATAATTTGGTTTTTTTATGACATGCTTATTACACACTATTTAATATTATATTAAATATCATTACATTATTAATTTTATTACATTATGAAAACGGCAACACTCAAGATTTCACTTTTGTAGCTCATATCACTTTGATTAAGCCTCCTACATGTTTCATCAAGGAGTACCAGATGTGAAACAGCATCAAGGTATTTAAGAAGCCAACTCAAAGAAAAAGTTCCTCCCACAAGCATTCGGGTCTTGAGCAGTTCAGGCAAACAATGCACAACTACAACAAAGCTTAAACTTGTTCTGCCAGGAAGTCATAATCATGGGGCTCGGGCTGTCAGCTCCCGAGGTCCCTACGGACAGCTCTGTCCACCATTACAGAATTTTTTTCTGAGAACTCCGATACATTTCACAAACCCCAGTTTGGGAACCACTGATCTAGTCTGACCTCCTTTATATTACAGGCCATTAAATTTCACCCCCCTATGCCTGTACTGAGTCTAATACCTTATTTGGCTAAAGCATATCTTCCAAAAAGGCATCCAGCCTTGATTTGAAGATATTAAGAGGGTGGATTCACCTTCCCTTGGTAGTTTGTTTCAATGGTTAATCACCAACACTGTTAAAAAAAATTGTGCTTAATTTCTTATTTGAATGTGCCCGGTTTCAGCTTCCAGCCACTTAAGTGAAAATATTGCTTCTTGTCAAATAGTTTTTAAAAATGTGATGCACACGTTTACTTCATAAACCAATCAGATATAAACTTTATTTTTTCAACTTTGTCAGTTCATTCTCCACTGAACTGCATTTATTTGCAAGTGTAGTTTACATTAGAAACTACACATCCTAAGTGGTTTTCTGTGGAGTTGCAAAAACAATTCCAGAACAATTCACTTCCATGTCTTCAAGTAGCACACCGTTTTCTGCACAAGCAGGCTGTAAAATTAGAATCAGTGAGATCCTCCACCTCCTTTTCCTCGGCTCTTAGACCTCATTTCATGCCAAGCCTTCACCAGTGGTTCTCTGTTCTTCCATATGAGTTCATGGCCATAAGTTACATACCAACTGAAAACAAAAACAAAACTTCAACTGAAATTAGATCATGCGAAGCTAAAGTTAAGAATGAGATAGAACACTGAAAGATGATAACTGGAATATCTGTTAAACAGCGAAATAGATGGGATAACCCAGAAGAAGCAGTAATAGAAATGAATAGGGTAAGTTTTTAAAAGAAGTTTGATAAGCTTTTGGAAGAAAACACTGACAACTTTAGGTAAGCTTTCTGGTTCCATTTACTCCTAATAACTTACACAGTTCTATACTTCCACCTGCCCCCATGTAGTTGAACAGTAGTTAGCACCTCAAATTTCTATCTTCTGTAGCCAAAAAATTTGCACCAATTACTACTCCACTTAAAAGAATATTAGAGTATAGTATATATTGCTTATGTCAATGCATTCCAACTATATTGCCGCAGAGGTATTTCCCGATATGCAAATGAACTCAGAAAAAAATCTAGAATAGAGTCTCTTCATTTGAAGCAAACTGCCTCCTCTAACTGGATGGATGCAGAAGTAATCCATTGGAAGTAACTTTTCCGGCATAACACAGACATTTAAATGAACATCAGCACCAGGGATTAACAGAAGGCTATGGTGAGTTTAGGGACCATGAAAGAAAAAAAAGTTGAGAACTCTGGAGCTAGACAATACTATAGCTCTATCAGAGCAAAAAAGAGACAGACAGATTAGGTAATTAGTTCAACACCACACAATGCCAAATTGTTTGTTTCCTACATTTTCTAGTGCTTCAACCCAATTAGCGATAACCTTTGAAGGCTTCATACATGGAGACAACGCAGCCAAACAAAATTACTAGCTTTTCAATGGAATTTGACCTAACAGATCTCACAGTTGCTCACTAACCCACCCAAACTGATGAGATACACTGAGACATGGGAAGTTTTACTGAGCTGCACAGTTGAAAAGATGTTTTCATTAGTCCAGTGTGCCCTCCATTAAACTAATGCACCAGAAGGTTTTAAATATTTTCTCTTTTTCTAATACAGAATTGTTTGCACACAATCGATAAAGTTAATAGATAACAAAAACTTACATTCCAAATATAGCTCCCCCAAGATGTGCTGCATGGTCAAAAAATTTCCAACCCAGAACAAGTCCTGCGGTGTCCATTGCAATAATGGCTTTTAAAGCCTAAAAATGAACAAAGCATTGTGAGAGCAGAATCTGCAGCAGTCTCTAATATCCAGCAGTAGGAACACTTCATATTTACCATTAAGCAAACATTTAAATGATGGAACATTCCCCATGACATGCAACAATACTTACTACATAAGGATTTCTCTTGAGACAGGCCTAGACTCTAGTCCTGCTCTTTTCTCACCAGACAATATACATGAAGTCTACTTCTACCAGAAGCCACAGAAGAAAGGAGGCTAAGAATGTGGCAGTAAATATAATGTATTTAAAATACTCTACAACCTAAAATGTGCTTTTATTACATTTTAAAAACATATCAGCTCTATTGCAACGTCAAGCCAGAAAAGGAGGTAAATCGCTGGTAAAAAGGAACACTACATACAGACCACTCCAATTAAGGAAGTGTAGCAAATATCTCATTCACAAGTCAGTTCTATATAAGCCATAATCATTCTATGCAGTAACAGCCTAGATTTGTGTCTGTATTCCCAAACACTGCCCCCTCCAACCATGTAGGTATACACCTCTGCCTCTACTAGATGGAAGGTGTGGGACATCATCCTCAACTTCTCACCCACTAAATATCTACAACTAGTACCAATACTGGATGAAATATCAGACCTATTTAAGAGTAGGAGATCAGGATATTCTTGAATGGTTGAGTACTACTGTATAAGCAGAAGTACTGATAAAGTATGTCACCCTTTAGTGGATGCAGTTTACTAACTATAAGTCCTAAGACTTATACAAGTGTGCATGTTTCTTGGGTTATACACTAGCAGTAATATGGGGCAACAGTTTGCATATTTACCATAGTATTAACTAGAATAATTAGCACCTAATTATATGTACTCAGGATTAAACTAATTGCCTTCAATTCTGAGAGACAGAGTTACATTCTCACATTTGGACTATTATGGTTAGAGGGGTTGTTTGGGGTTTTTTTTGTGGCCAAACTGTAATTAAAGAAACAGTGGTTGATTTGATATCTTTTATTGGACCAATTTCTGTTGGTGAAAGACAAGCTTTCAAGCTTACACAGAGCTGCATTGAGCAGGCATGGTCACCTAGAAAGATGCGTTGAGACCACTGTATGCGTCACCGAGCAAACAGGAAAGGACTTTCAAAATTGCCAAGGAACTTAAGGGGTGGGGATGACGGTTGGTCACCTGAGGGCAGGCTAGTAGAGTTCAAACTGATGACCAGAGAGGCAAAAACAGGCATTGTGGGACACCTCCCGGAGACCAACTGCAGCACTGTAATCGACCAGAGTGTCTACACTGGCTTTCTGCGATGCTATAGCCCCGGCGCAGAAAGCTCTACGCCTCTCAACGGGGTGGTTTTTTTACAGCACTGCAACTGCTCAGTTTCTGTGCACTAAGTGGCTTGGCACTGTGCACACTTCGGGAGTTACAATGCAGAAAGCTGCTTTGGTACGCAGAAACTTGCCAGTGTAGACAAGGCCTAAGAAATGCTTTGAAATTTAAAACTGATAGAATCTCAGTAAACTCATTCCTGTACAACACATTTTAAATCCAGTTGTCTTAAAATGGGTTAAAACAAAGCAATTAAGCTATCATACTAAAACAATGTTCAGTAGCATACAAAAAAGATGACTACGCATCTTAACTCAGGAGTCAAGATATATGAATGAGTTTCTAAAATATATATATTTTTAAAAGCGGGGAAAGGAATCAAAGAATGAGAATATTAAGAATGTGCCACAAAAGCCCCAGTGATCTATTCCTGTTCCTAAAACTTATGTTCTTAGAAGCAGCAGTAGGAAGCGTCTAAAGCAGGAGACAAGCATCTACAGCAATGCGATTAGAAATGATTTTTTTCTGGAAAATTAAATTCTCAAATCTGCCTCTGCCTTTGCAGATTTCCTCTCCTTCTTATTCGCCCCCGAATTATTTTTCACACAGTTAATTTAAAGTTGCCTGAAATAAGTAACCAGGTCCTGCAGTTTATCCCTAACAAACATAGCCCGTACACTATGTGTCACACTTTGAATGACAAGAGGTTCCCACAGTGCACGTACACAATTTTTTTGTACTTCCTCACAGGCATCGGGTTCCCTTTCCCTACCCCCATTTCCTGTAACTTTAAGAATTGGGTGTGAAATACATTTCCAGGAAGCAATCTAGAAGTTAAGCTCTACACAATTTAAAAAAGAAGAGACAAGCAATTGAAAACAAGCCTGATTCTTGTTTGCTCTACACCACGTCTAGTCATTATACTAGAATAGAGTCAGTGCAGAACTCTACCATATGAGAATGACAACATTTTATGCCCACTTTGCATTGGTGTAAATGACTACATAAAGTTCAGAGCAACAGCAAATCAGGCCCTAAGACTTCAAGCCATGACCATGTATTTAAATAAAAATTAGATATTGTTTGTATATTCATATTAAAAGGAGACATTCAGATACTGTTGGAGTGTAGGGAAGGGAACATATTTAAAGTATATAATTTCTGATATTCAAAGGCACTTACATTTCCTGCTGTAAATGTGAACATTGGAAGAAGTATGATGGCTAGTTTTGCTTCTGGCATCTTCATACATACTGCTGCAAGGACAGTCATTATAGCTCCTGACTGAAAATACATTAAAATACATGAAAGTGAGCTGAGATATTACACAAGGGAAATTTATTTTTCTGTATGTGAACCTATTTTGCTTGCTGCCTTTCTTTTCCAATGCAGCCCTATGACAAGTCCCAAAGCACAAAACAGTATGGTAAGTTTAGTACAGAAATAAATCAAGGAATCATTGCTTTATTTTGAGATCTGAATATATAAAAGCTGAAAGAATTGTTTCCTATGTCCTGTCTGACCTCTAAAAAACAAGTGAACAAGTTGTAACCTTTTCTGAAAACCATGCCATTTGTAACAATCATAAATAACCGATGTGAATATAGTGCCTTTCATCCCAATGAATTTTAGAAATATACATGTAGCACTGCTGAAATGTAACTGTAGCTAAGGTGAAAGCAACCACTCAGTTTAAAGCATGCTGGACATCAGCAGATGACAACTTTTTTGGCCAAGGAAACTGGAGCAAACCCCTCCTCTAACAACATAAGCCCATAGGATCTTCCAAGTCCATGCATGGACAGGATCTTAAACTGTATGCAAGTTTGTGTGGTAATATCAACACCTGATCAGTGAGAAAGTTACTCTGTAGCAAATACAAATGACTTGCAGGATAAGTGAACCATATGTGTATGGCATTAATTGAAATTCAACTTATAAACTGCAGCTCTAGTTGTCCAACAAGTTTCTCCCTCCATTTGAAAAACAAAACATGTTTTTTAAAAAAAGCCAAAACATGATATAAATAAAACCTCCAAAAAAACATAAATCTTGATCCAGCAGCAAGTTCACTTTACCCTTACTATAAGTTGAGTGCCTTAAAACATCCCAAAGCTTTGATAGCAGGTATTTTTATTTAGAAAAAATGTAAGCAGAACAGAAAATAAGCATACCACTCCTGCCAACTTCAGAAATTCTATAAATTGAGCGTGCTCAAGCAAAAGTTCTATATTTTTGGGAAGGAAGTTGATGGGAAACATTTCACCAGCATTACTTGTTAATGTCTACTGTCCCTGATCATATGATCTCTTGTAATCTCTTCAAAAAGCATACAATTTTCAATAATTAGAGCATAATTATGCATTACAGCCTCATGTAACAACCTTTATAAAATAGTGAGTTCAGTTCTACAACTTATCTACTCAGTGACAAGAGATCCTGCTGTTAAGCACTAGTTTACAATCCATTAGCATTTAGCAGCATTGGTTCTGGGCTGCTGTACCAAGGGCTTGGAAGAATGGCCCAGTTCTTGCACAGGAATTATTGTTTGATTACTCTCAACGCTGGTAACCTCTGCCTGCCTTCCCAAGCCAACATATCCCTGATTTTTAAGAAAGCTGTGGAATACAGTGCTTTGAAACTGGTTTTAATGATGCTACGAGATATAGTATTTGGGGATTTTAAAACGTATGCTACTTACAGCTCCAAGTGATGGTCCAAATCTTCCAGTAGTTACTTTAGTGACATAACTGACAAATGTGGAGATAACACCTAAAAAAGGTGAAATTACTGTTAGAAACCATATCAGGAATGTAAGTGAGGGGCAGGAGGCACCAAAACATTGCCTGAATGTTTGCATGAGGTATCTTGCACACTAACTTTTTAACTTAATTTTTTGAGGCAGTAGACATGGAGACTAGAAACAGTTGTAGTTTTGTCTGTCATCTCAGGGATGTCCTAAGACAATGTTAAAACCTAATAGTTCAGTGATGGAGCAGGACTTTAAATACAAGGCTTGCACTTTGACAGCCTAAAACCAAACATTAGTTCTTTGGGGGCAGGGACCATCTTTTTGTTCTTTGTTCAGTGCCTCGCACAATGGGGGCCTGGTCCATGACTAGGGCTCCTAGGTACTATGGTAATACAAATAAACCATTAAAGTAAGCACCGTGGTTGGTGTACAACAGCCTATGGGAATGAAGAATCAGTGTCTGCAGCCAGGGAAAAATATGTTAATCTCTCTCTCACTTCCTACCTGCATAAGTATGGTCATGACATTTCTTTAAAGTATTAATTTTTTGAAAAATTACCTGCAGAAAGGTACAATGCTATGAACTGCTCACGTCCCAAAAGAGAGACTATACTTGAAGAAAAACTCCACAGCACATACATATTTGCAGCCATGTGAAACAAAGAGAAATGACTAAATGTAGAGAGCAGCATGGGAGAGCAAAGGACTCCTATAAGAAGCAGAAAAGTGGTTACTGAAGAACAAATACAGGCCATTTTAGTATTTTTATTTGTGTGCATAAGTACTTACACATAAGCAAGAGAAAATATAGTTATCAGACTTCTTAAATATTTCATAAGCTTTAAACATGTAAAATGCGAGAAGTGTAATGAGCATCAGATGCAGTGTGGTGACTGCCGAAGCATGCAACATTTTCTAAGAAATCTGTCACCCATGTGAGTACATTAAAGATTTCCTTGTGGAGAGATTACATGGATTTTTCAAAAGCTTCCACACCATTCTTTGGAGAGTGGGAAAGCCACTTTTTTTTTCATTATGAGGGTTTTGTCCAATTATAACTGCTTAGGTTAAGATATGAAGGAGAATCTTAGCTTTCATTTTAAAAAATGTCTAGTCCTATTCAGTGCAGTGGTAAAGGTAAATAGATAGAAACCAATCTGTAGTTCAAAGTCTGAAAATTTCAGAGGATCCTAAGTCAACTGGGAGTCCAACTCCCATTGAAATTCAGTTAGTTGCCTAATTCCCTTAGGCTTTCCAAATCCCTGCCTAAAGGCACAAACATCTGGGTTCCACTTCTACAGCAGGAGTGAGGGGATGGGAGGGACCAGAAGAGCCCCCTCCCTCATGTGTCCTCCATACCCCCGTCTGTTTTGGAAATGGACCCCAAATGCTTGTGCCTTTAGAGCCTACAGTTAACATTTTCAAGGCTATTTTACCTTGAATGAAAGCTGACATTCTTCTTCATGTGGAGAAAAGGCCAGCTCTGTGGCAAGGGACTGGTAGGAATCCTCTCATGCTCATGGGCGAGTATATAATTGTTATATAGTGATAAGTGAATGCACACCATTCTGCATGTCTGGTGGTGCCCATCTCCCCTGCACTCAGGCCTCTAATTCTTATCTGCGGGGAATATTAATGTTCAAAAATAAAGAACAACTTCAAAACAGCTTTTTTAAGAACCATAAAAATGGTTTGTTTCCTCCCAAAAGACCAGGAAGAGTAATAACCAGGACAGAGCTAGGACTTCATTCCACTATGAGAGAAATCCCCCTTTGCAAAGACATAAGCCATTTGTTGTTCAGCGTGGCACACTTGAAGATGCTGGACCTCAAAATCTTGACATTATGATCTCTAGCAAAGCTATTTTGGGGAAAAAAATATAAGTTTCTATAAATTTAACCCTCCCCAAGACCCACCTGTTGAATTGGACGGATGGACATATACCCACACACAGTATACTTACTAGAGGCTGGATTAGATGTGAAGTAAGTAATCATTGTCCGCTGCATAGAAGGGATTCTCCATAAACAGAACACAAAGACATTTGCAGCTATGATACCTAATAAGAAAAAATCCAATTTAGAGACAGAGTATGAATATAACATGCAAGAACAAAGCACTTAGGCTTGGTCTACACTTACCCCCCAAGTCGAAGTAAGGTACGCAAATTCAGCTACGTGAATAACGTAGCTGAATTCGACATACCTTACTTCGAACTTACCGCGGTTCAGACGCGGTCCACACGCGGCAGGCAGGCTCCCCGTCGACTCCGCGGTACTCCTCTCGTTGAGCTGGAGTACCGCAGTCGACGGCGAGCACTTCCTGGTTCGATTTATCGCGTCCAGACCAGACGCGATAAATCGAACCCGGAACTTCGATTGCCAGCCGTCGAACTACCCAGTAAGTGTAGACTAGCCCTTAGTAGCAAAGTTTCAGAATTTCAGAACCACATTTACAACAATATCTACGTTTTTTCTTTGCTACTCCCATATAAAAATGGCAATTTTTAATTTTCATTTTCTGATGATTTTAAGAAAAATGAACTGGAATTCAGAAATCTTTACACGATGAAAACCTTTTTAACAGAAGTCACATTTTGTATCTAAACTAGCGTTCCTTTAGCTGCACAAAATACACACATGTATACTGTCCAGTGAGTCACTTTCAAGAAATCTGCAACCAATCTGCTACAACTAATCTTCCAAGAAATCTGCAACTACAAATTTGTCTTTGTAATTTACAAATTGTTGTTTACTTGCTAAGTTTTAATTCTGATCATATTCTAATTTAGATAAGAATGTAAATGATTGAGAGCAGACTGATGAAAGTTTACATCCTTGCATGTTTCCAAGTATCTGCTGACACCTAAAACCAAATTAAAATATAGCTTTGGCTCTGGAAAGCACATAAAACTGTCTTTAAAGATCTGAACGGTTTATATTATAAATCTGGCATTCCTGGGGGTGGGGAGGGAGGGAGAGATAATTTCTTTCCTTGTAAAAACTTAGATTCCTTATTTTCATGACTTATTTGAAAGACTCCTGCTGAACTCAAACCAGAAAAATATTTTCAAGGCTATTTATATCTGAAATTCTCTATTTAGAATCTGTATAATCTACTTTCTCTGAGCTGCTTTTAGCTTTAAGAGAGCGCCTATCCTATGCTACAGTGCTTTCTTATTAACCAAAGATTTCATTATGTGCTCAACGCCACCAAATTATAGAAGACCCCAACAAGGAATTTTTGCAAAATAATTCCAAATCTGTTCTGGTGCAACATGGCAGATAAGCATGTTTGAAAGGTTTCAATGTATATCAGTTAAATTTACATGTAATATAAATAAGGCCCTATTTAATTTGCAATATTGTGGAAATTGCGAATTCCACAGTATTAGGCTTCCATCGCAATTTTGACAACGGGAGCCCTGGGCGGCCGCTGACAGTGGAAAATCACGGAACAGTAACAATGGGCTTTATTAGTGCAAATAATAAAGGTCTTATTACTTTTCCGCAATTTTCCATGACTTGTCCGCAACTCAGCTGCAATTTTTTGACAATCATCCTGCAATTCAAATAGGGCCTTAAATATAAATATTAACCACATATTGAGAATCACCACAGAGACTATGCATGATTAATTTTCCACCTGATTTTTCCAAATACAATATTGGCACCACTTCATTTAGACATAATAAAAGCTTAAGTTGGATGTATAAAAATACAAAATATTGTATAAAACCAGTTGATAGGACCTTATATTTAGCTGGAATTCTTTAATGTGTCTATGATTGCCCTAGACATTCAAGACTTAAGTGCAATTTATTTTTATACTACTGAGCAATCTTTTAAAATGAGGCAGAAAGCGGTTGAAACCAATTTAAATATTTTGTCCTTAAAAAATTACTTTTTCTATATAAATATATGTTTTATGACAAACGGAAACTGGTTATTTAGGCTCCAATATGATTAGCAGAAATCTGCTCAGGTACTCAAATATTTTTACATACAGCATACATAGCACGGAGCATGTTCTAGATTAAATGCCGTAAATTAGCTATTTCTCATCTATTTTTCTCCTTAATCTGAATAGCTATGTGAGATGTCTATTAATGGGATTTCAATAATTCTGTATTAAGCAGATTCCATGCACCTCCTGTTAAATATAAATACCTGTGTATTATGTAACAAAATCTGATACACAACAAGATAGCTACCTCCTGTTTGCAACATTGTGTATGCAGTCACAGGAAGCAGTGATTTATGCTGCAACACATCATCGAGAAAAAATTACAACGTTTCCATTGTTTCTGGTTATGGTGCATAAAATTGCATGATATTCCTTGGATGACAAAGAATATTTCCAGAAAAAGGAAAAGAGCCATTTTACCCAGTAGTACACAGTAAATCTATCTCTCATGAGAAAGCTGTTAACTTGAAGGACAACCAATATTCAACACGGTTTGTGCTGGTAGTAACAGCACTGCTTTTCAGGCTCTGGCAAGGTTGTAGAAATTCTTTACTATGCTGCTTCTGAGGGTCCCTCATGCCCAATTTTTACTGTACTTCTATACATGTACTCCTCTCGTTGTCTCGAGACTAATACTGCACAATATTCAAAACGAGTGGAGATTTCATTTAATGTACAAGAAATATGTTCTGTGAGAAGGAATGGGTAGCAGATGCAGATGGGGAATGAAAATAGCGTGTACGTACACAGATTTGCTTTGTTTCTTACAATCGATAAGCATGGTATGAAAGCCATCTATTGTGACATACTGTACCTGTTTGCCATAATTCTCTTCCTGTGAATGTCTAATACTTGTAAGCTAACACAAACCTGTCACAGTCCGCTGACCCTCACTCAGGCTATTCCACCACTTGTTAACCTGAAAGAGAATACGTAGGGTATTCACTGACCTTCCAAAATAGCCCAGATCTCAGAACGATTTGAAAGTCACATAAGGTTTCACTTAAATAAATAAATTCATAAAAATCAAGTTCTTGTTAACAGAAGGATTGAGTTAATATACGCTTCTAATATTCAGTTAGACTTAAAATAGCTTTTTTATAGAAAAGTTATATTTCCTGTTCATATATTTTTTAAAATCTCCTCTTTCAGTTAAATATCCTGTTACAGAAAAAGATCCAATCCTTACATGGTATTAAACGGCAGAGCTCCATTGAATTCCAAAGATTGATATCAGTTTATACCAATGAAGACCTTGCGTATTTATGTGCATCTCCTAGGCCAGGGGTGGGCAAACTTTTTGGCCTGAGGGCCACATTGGGGTTCCGAAACTGTATGGAGGGCCAGGTAGGGAAGGCTGTGCCTTCCCAAAGAGCCTGGCCCCTGACCCCTACTTGCCCCTCCCACTTTCTACCCCCTGACTGCCCCCTCCTGACCCATCCAACCCCCCTGGCTCCTTGTCCCCTGACTGCCCCCTCCCGGGACCCCCCGCCCCTAACCACCCTCTCCCGGGACCCCACCCCCTATCCAATCCCCTTCCTCCCTATCCCGACCCCTATTCACACCCCCACCCCCTGACAGGCCTCCCAGGACTCCCACACCTATCCAACCCCCCCCCCCCCCGTGTTCCCCATCCCCTGACCGCCCCCACCCGGAACCTCCGCCCCATCCAACTGCTCCCTGTCCCCTGACTGCTCCCCAGGATCCTCTGCCCCTTATCCAACCCTATTGCTACCTGCCCCCTTACCATGCCACTCAGAGCACCAGGACTGGCAGCCGCGCCACCCGGCCGGAGCCAGTCCTGCCACCACTCAGTCTAGATCGCCAGGGCAGGCCGGCAGTTCTCACAGCCGCGCTGCCCGGCAGGAACTCGCAGCCCACCGCCCAGGCTGCTGGCAGCACGGGGAGCTGAGGCTGCAGGGGAGGAGGAATAGCAGGGGAGGGGCTGGGGGCTAGCCTCCCTGGCTGGGAGCTCAAGGGCCGGGCAGGAGGGTCCCGCGGGCCACAGTTTGCACACCTCTGTTCTAGGCGGAGACTCTTACTGACAGCTATTTGTGGTCTCACACCACCCACCTTTGAGAGTCCACCTTTGTGCCAGAGGTCATTTTTTGCAGAGGCAGCTAACAGGATGTGGCATTCACTCCCCCTTGTATCCAGCTCAGCCCGTCCCTCCTCCACCTTTAAGAAACCCCCTTGAAAAATTTATTATGACCACAGGCAGCTCTTAGATGTGCTTTTTTCCCTCTGTCCCCTTCTAATAGTCCCTTTTAAATATTTTTTTTTTAAAAACTGTTGATTTGATTATACTTAGTTTTATAACACTCCAAGGTGCTACATAAATTATTTCTATAGGTTGGACAAAAAGTAACCAAATAAGATTTCAGTGAATTGTTCATTTCCAAGTCATCACTCCATCTCTCCCCACTTCCTTAATTATCTGGCATAGGATCTAGATAAAACCATATCAATATTTTCTCCCCATCATGTCCTCCAGTATGGCCATTATGCAAACATGATTTTGTGTAATACAAAAAGCCTACATGCCTTTACTAACTAGCACTGGATGCTGAATTTAGAAGGATACTTGTATTACCAGATGGAGATGGGAGCTGGAGATTTTTTTTAAAATGTATTAGCAATGACACGGTAGTTTTGTTTATTATATTTTAGATAGCTAATTAGAATCCAGCAACCCTTTCCTATCAGAGAATTTAGTACTAAACTTGTTTTCTTCACAATTTCTAAATATTCTTAAGGGGCAGCTTTGATCTTACACATGATTCATATAAACACAGATGACGAGACATGCATTTGGACAGGAGTACTACAGTGTTTTCAACTCACATCATGGACACAAAGGGTTCCTCTGCATCCTGCTCAGGGCACAGTGCCTCTGCAGCTGCACACTCACCCCTACTAATAGTGGAAGAAACAGACCAGGACTAGGAATCAGATCTGCTCTACTGCTTGCCAGGGAACCAACCTCTCCGTGGACATAATGTACAGAACCCATTTCTTATATTTTAAATGAAAATATTACAGCAAAGTGCAAGTGATTATGGTATCCAGTGTTGCCAACTGATAATTTTATCATAGCCTAGCAATATTTGGTCTTTGTCTTAAAGTCACAAATTCTGGAGTCAGGTGTTTACTTGGGATTTTTTTTTTAATGTTCATTTATAAAAAGTTTCTAGTCCTTATAATTGCAAAGAAAAGCTTGAAAACATGAAACTTGAAGACAAGAATCTCATATTTATGCATTTTTTTTTTAAATCTCATGATTTTTAAGCCAATTTTTAAGCCAATGATTTTTGAACACCGAGGGTTGACAATACTACGCCTTCTAACATGATAAAAAAGTGAGTGGCATTTTAAGATATATTAGACATACCAAGAACTATTGGTCTCCCTTTCTTTTTGGGGGGAGGGGGGAGAGGAGCAAGAAGGGGGCTGCTATTTCATCTCTTCAGTATCTATTTGATAGCAGTGCCAAATGTTTACTTTTCATCTGTGCTAATTGTAAATCAGCTTCCTTTTGAACATATAGCACACTCTAAGCTGGAAGCCTGTCTCCCCAGCCCAGAAAGGACTAATACCACCCCCAAAAGTCTGTTCAGGCCCTTCCTTCAGGGTCCAGTTTCATTCTTTAAATACAAAACTCAGAGTAATACACACAGTTATCCCTCTGATCAAAACAGTTTTGCCATACAGCACTAATTAGAAAAGTTGTTAAAGTGCCAAGAATTTGATACTATAAAATAAAAGACAGACAAGTACCTATTACTGTACTCAACCAATACTAGCGGCATCAATATGCATGCCTGATTTTTAGTTTGTTTTATACAGTATTGACCACATAGTCTTCCCAGGTTACATTACTGAGGTAGGTCAAGCATCATATTCAGTAAAACACTAAGCACACTATTCATATGCAATACATGTTATTATAGTCCTATAGTCACTGTACTGACCACATTTAAATGCACAAGATAGTTATGTTCTATGTACCTGCTTTCTGAAGTCCCCATTTTTCTGAGGTCGTAACTTATCCATCCAATCTGCTCGAGCCTCATCAAAATAGTTCTGGACCCGGGATTTTAGGTATTCATACTGCCAAATAGCAGCTGATCCAAATGCACAGCCTGTAAACTATGTAACATTAGATGCATTCAAAATCAAAGTCTAATATGGAAGACAAATCCTTATACAATTTTAGGTAAAAATATAGCATGTGCTCCTACTGCACTTACATATTAATACTATTATAAACATTCAAAGAGTGAGGTTCTCACTGAATTATGCAGCAATATTGATTGTATTACATCTGATGAAGTGGGCTATAGCCCATAAAAGCTTATGCTCAAATAAACTGGTTAGTCTCTAAGGTGCCACAAGTACTCCTGTTCTTTTTGCGGATACAGACTAACACGGCTGCTACTCTGAAACAATATTTAATAAGAGCCTTCTTTTATGGTTATTTTGCCAGACATTGCAGGTTATTGCCTAACTGCCAGTTTGTGGCAGGATTAGACAATACCGTGCCACAAAAATCAGGACTCTTGTTGCAAAATTTAGGGTCAGTGTGCTAAACCCTCTGCTCCTTTCTACTTGTTAGGAGAGGTCTTCATTCCCTTTCTTTCAGGCTGGAGGGAGAAGGGAAACAAGTACCAGAGGATGGGACACTGACTGGGATGCAACAGGAAAGGGACTCTGAATGCATCCGATGAAGTGGGTTTTAGCTCACGAAAGCTTATGCTCAAATAAATTTGTTAGTCTCTAAGGTGCCACAAATACTCCTCGTTCTTTTGACCTTCAAGGATGATTCAGAAAGGTTGTAGAGTATATGAAAACAGCTAGCAGTTTGTTTAGCTTCAGGCTGATTTTTTTTTTAACCTTATTTGGGAGAGGGAGAAGTACTGGCAACACTCAGGGCTCAATAAGAAGCTAGCTGAATAGTATATGTATGGGAAACGTATTCAAGAATATTCTCTCCCTTTGAAAGGGATGGCAGCTCCCTTAGGACTGGCAAGCAAGACACTGTGCAGATTAGAAAAATACAGGACTATTTAAGCAGGCATTCACAGATTAATGGGGTAACAATTTGGTAATCCTCCTTCTGGAAGAAACTCACTATCTTCAGTGGGTTTGGTGAATTAAGATAGAAAAAAGTATGTTCTGAGAAAACTGTTTTAAAAAATTAAGAAAAGGTACCTTGATGGTGACAGGTGTACAGCCTCATGCAATAAGCTTCTGGGATTTAATTGCATTATTTTTAATGGAATACTCTTGCTTATCATGCACAAATTCTAGTGCAGTCACCTGCACAAGTAACTCCACATCAATGCTACTTCTAATACATGTAACATGATGGCACAAACAATTACCCCTATTGTAAAAAAGAATGGCTTCACAAGATGCTTCAGCGAAGGGGAAGAAGTATAAAAGATTGTTTCCTGTACTGGAGGAGACAGACTGCTTTTGTACGTTTTGGAGCCACTTTCTTGGTCTGGTTTTCGAGGTTCAGTCTTTTGGGGCACTCTTTTGAATCCATTTCTCTGCTGTGTATATAAAGTAAACCTGGGGAAAAGAAGAAATGTGCACCATAGACAAAGTCAATGTTGACTCACTATTTCAATTTAAACCCAGACTGCCTTATCTAGACATGACAGAAACTTTTTGGTAGGGTGGGGGAGATAGACCAGCTAACTTCTTTTCACAACTGTAAAGGTGTGTGTTCTTCACCTGCATGTTACAGAATTTCCTTGCTTCAGGATTTACTTTGCCTTTCACAGAATGGGGAAACTAGCTATTGTGTGTTTCATACTCTCATTTTCCAGTCTAGCTTGCATAAGGATATGAAAATACAATAATCATGGTATGAGCATACTAGCTAAAAGTGCTGGCAACATGGTGCAACTCTACCTGATCTTCATTGTGTTAGGAAACTAACTCAGACAATTCATTTCCCAAGGCTGGGGAGCTGCTGGGCAGCAGCTGAAATTTCAGGCCTGGAAATGGCCAAGTTAATTTTCTGTCACTTCAAGTGTAATCTTAGTGCATTACCCTGTTATCAAGTAATCTGGTTAAAATAACACCACTGGATGGCAGTGTGCTCGAGTTAATGCTGAAGGAATTTCAACTGTGGGAATTTCCTCATTTTAATGCTCGATCTTAGTACTGCACTATCACCTGGGGACTTATGTACCATTACAGACAGTGCTCTCACTCGGTTAAATGCCCCCCCGGGGGGATCTCAACCTGCCCTAGCCATGGGGCGCCGGGTGCGTGCTGGAGACCCATAGGCCCAACACTGGTTCTACACAGCCGGGCTCCACTCCCTGGTGTGATTTTCAACATTTCCTCTGAAACGCGCCCCTGGCCGAGCCTGGCCCATTCAGCGGCCGGCTGGAGAGACAGGGCCCGGCCAGGGCACAGGGCAGGGGGAGACGGGCAGTGCCCAGGCTGGGTCTCGCCGTTTAAAGCCCTCAGCTCGGAGCCGGGGCGCTGCTCACACGGCACCGTGACTGTGCAGAGCCTGAGGGGTCGGTGACAGCCCGCAAGGTGCTGGGGCCCTTCCCACCCACCAGCAGCCATCGGGGGCACGCCCCCGTCCCCTGTGCCTAGCACCGGACCCCCCTCCCGGCTCATCGCACCGGCCTCAGCGGGGACCCCGTCCCGGGCGGGCCGCTCCCCCCGTACCTGTGCCCCCGGCAGCGGCGGCCGCTCAGCACCTCTCGGCTGCAGAGCCGGGCCCAGCAGCTCCACGCCATGTTCCGACCCTGGCCCGCCCGCACCTCAAGCGCTTCCGGAGCACCCGGCAGCCCCGGCCGCCATCTAATCGGGGCGTCACAAGGGGACAGGGGAGGGCTGGATCCCGGTCATCCTACAGTGCGGGGGAGGACAGCCCACCCCACGCACACATGCCCGGCCATAGCTGGGACAAGGCTGGGCCTGGCCGGCAGCTACCGGTCCCGTAGAGACTGTACGGTCGCTCCCCGGACGCCATGTTGAGAAGGATATTTCTGGTTCTCCGGTCAACAACAGCCGCCATGTTGAGAAGGATATAGGCCACATCCCACTTTAGCCGCCATGTTGAGAAGGATATAGGCCGCATCCCACTTTAGACGCATGTTGAGAGGGTCATCGCCTGTCTTTCCCAGCTCGACCTCGGCCATGTTGAGAAGGGCATTTCCGGTATTCCCAGCGCAGCCTGGGCTGCCATGTGGAGACAGTCGTTACCACGTGACCACAGAGCTCCCCCTTGCCCTCCATGTTGAGAGGGGCATTTTCGAAGACTGATCTTACCTCCTTAGGGAACCTTAGGGAACAGCCAGCATGGATTTGTAAAGAACAAATCATGTCAAACCAATCTGATAGCTTTCTTTGATAGGATAACGAGCCTTGTGGATAAGGGTGAAGCTGTGGATGTGGTATACCTAGACTTTAGTAAGGCATTTGATACGGTCTGGCATGATATTCTTATCGACAAACTGGGCAAATACAATTTAGATGGGGCTGCTATAAGGTGGGTGCATAACTGGCTGGATAACCGTACTCAGAGAGTTGTTATTAATGGTTCCCAATCGTGCTGGAAAGGTATAACAAGTGGGGTTCCGCAGGGGTCTGTTTTGGGACCGGCTCTGTTCAATATCTTCATTAACGACTTAGATATTGGCATAGAAGGTACGATTATTAAGTTTGCGGATGATACCAAACTGGGATTGCAACTGCTTTGGAGGACAGGGTCATAATCCAAAATGATCTGGACAAATTGGAGACATGGTCTGAGTTAAACAGGATGAAGTTTAACAAAGACAAATGCAAAGTGCTCCACTTAGGAAGAAAAAATCAGTTTCACACATACAGAATGGGAAGAGACTGTCTAGGAAGGAGTACGGCAGAAAGGGATCTAGGGGTTATAGTGGACCACAAGCTAAATATGAGTCAACAGTGTGATGCTGTTGCAAAAAAAGCAAACATGATTCTGGGATGTATTAACAGGTGTGTTGTGAGCAAGACACGAGAAGTCATTCTTCCGCTCTACTCTGCTCCGGTTAGGCCTCAGCTGGAGTATTGTGTCCAGTTCTGGGCACCACATTTCATGAAAGATGTGGAGAAATTGGAAAGGGTCCAGAGAAGAGCAACAAGAATGATTAAAGGTCTTGAGAACATGACCTATGAAGGAAGGCTGAAAGAATTGGGTTTGTTTAGTTTGGAAAAGAGAAGACTGAGAGGGGACATGATAGCAGTTTTCAGGTATCTAAAAGGGTGTCATAAGGAGGAGGGAGAAAACTTGTACATCTTAGCCTCTAAGGATAGAACAAGAAGCAATGGGCTTAAACTGCAGCAAGGGAGGTCTAGGTTGGACATTAGGAAAAAGTTCCTAACTGTCAGGGTGGTTAAACACTGGAATAAATTGCCTAGGGAGGTTGTGGAATCTCCATCTCTGGAGATATTTAAGAGTAGGTTAGATAAATGTCTATCAGGGATGGTCTAGACAGTATTTGGTCCTGCCATGCAGGCAGGGGACTGGACTCGATGACCTCTCGAGGTCCCTTCCAGTCCTAGAATCTATGAATCTATGAATCCTCCCCGCCTTGATGCCTAAGTGAAAAGCTGTTTCAAAGATGGCGGCCATGAGAAGGCGCGCAGGGCTGTGGTGTCTGTGGGCCCCCTGGGGAGGGCTGGAGGAGATCCCACTGGGTCTGCTGCTGAGGGGTGCTGACCCTGGGGGCTGAGGGTAGCAGCTGCTGTAGGGCTGGGGGAGGCAGAAGCCCAGCAGCAGGAGGCCTTGGGCCTGGGGGAGCCCCATGGCAGCTCCTACATTCTCCCCTAGGCCCTGCAGACCTGTGTAGGGCAGGGCCGCCCAGAGGATTCTGGGGGCGTGGGGCAAAGCGGGGGAGCTACGTTGCTTGTACTTACCCGGCGGCGGGGGGCTCTTCAGTCGCTCCGCGTCTTCGGCAGCACTGAAGGGCCCCCCCGCCGCCGAAATGCTGCCAAAGACCTGGAGCGATTGAAGGGCCGCCTGCCGCCGAAATGCCGCCAAAGACCCGGACCGCCGCCAGGCCAGGGCTCGCGGGGCCCCTGCGGGGTCTGGGGCAAATTGCCCCACTTGCCTCCCTCCCTCTCCCCCCCCCCGGGCGGCCCTGGTGCAGGGCCGTCCTTAGGCATATGCAGCATATGCAGCTGCGTAGGGCACCATGAAATTTGGGGCACCAAATTGCCCCAAATTTCATGGTGCCCTGGGCAGCTGCGTCACGTGCTGCATATGTGGCAGCACCAGCCCCGGTGACCAGCCCTATCCCTCGGCCGGCCCCCCGACAGGCTGCGCCCACTGCAAGGGGCAGGGCCATCCCTAGCGGGGTGTGGGGCCCCGGACAACTCTGTCCGCCCCACCTCTTGCCCTTCCCCCTGCTCCGCCCCCAGCCTGCCCCCATGCCACCTCTTCCCCCAGCAACCCTGCACTCACTGGCAGCGGTGGGAAGCAGAGCAACCCGGCCCCAGCCCGCTCCACTCCGCCAGCTCCCAGCCGCGGCGCTCTGCTTCCCGCCGCCGGTGAGTGCGGGGAGGTTGGGGAAAGGACGCCCCCCGCACTCACCAGCTGCAGGAAGCGGAGCCCTGCTGCTGGGAGCTGGCAGAGTAGAGCTGGCTGGAGCCGCGTCGCTCCGCTTTCCGCCACCAGCGAGTGTAGGGGGTGTCCTTTCCCCAACCTCCCCACGCTCACCAGCGGCGGGAAGCGGAGTGCTGCGGCTTGGAGGTGGTGGAGTAGAGCGAGCTGGGGCCGGGCTGCTCCGCTTTCCGCTGCTGCCGGTGAGTGCAGGGGGGACCCTTTCCCCTAAGCCCCCTCCCCCGAGCAACACGGCTGCAAGGGAAGCAGAGCAGACTGCTCCCGGCCCCCCGCTAATTCCCCAGGCCACTCTGGGCCTGTGGGGCCCCCCAAAGTGCCCCCCCACAGCTCCTGCCTCCCAGACCCTGGGAGAGGAGGCCTGGGCTCCCACACAGCCCCCCCATGGGGGGGCTGCATAGGGCACCCAAATGGCTAGGGATGGCCCTGGACCCATGGGGCTTGTAATCTGAGGGGGCTTGGCTCCTGCAGCAAGGTCCAGGGCATGAGAGCCTGGCTGGCATAGCTAAACTAGTAGGGAATCGATTTACATCGGTAAACATTGATTTCACCGAGTGCACATGCAAGCTCCGGGAAAAATATTTCCATCGGTAACAATCAAAATGTACAGCTCAGACATGGTAAGAAAAATGCTGTTTGAGAACATATTAGAGGTTGATTCAGCAGTGTATTATCGCCTAGGCCAGCAAATTTTCAGGGTCGGCAAATTTATAATAGTAGCATTTTTGTAATCGTGGCATCAGTGACGCCACAATTATACCAATCATAGCGCGTATTGAAACCACCAGTGACGGCGCAACGCCATTTAGTAAACATACTTGCGAGAATCCTAAACGTTAATAATATGACCGGAAGGAAGAAATTAAGCGGTTCTCAGTTTTGGATCCATGCGCGGTCCTGCGCTATAAGCAAAATCGCGCTATACAGATGCGCGTTCAAGTGAGGGTCCGCTGTACTTCTAATTTTATTTATAATAAAACTTGTAAATGTTCAATTATTTTAATGATATTTAGATTCATTTTAGTTCAAATGAATTTGTAAAAAAACTAAAACAAGTTCATATGGGGCCGGGGGCGGCAATTATTTCAGGGCCTCGGGTGGCAAAATCATTAATCCGCCACTGGATTGATTTAAGGATTTTTACTTTGTATATGTTGACATGTGATGGTGACCATTTTTGTAGCAAATCTTTAACTTTTTAACTCTCGATAGCTGTCATTAAATAATTGTTGTCTGACTCCCCCATAATTTCTTGCACTGTGAAAATGTAAATTGATAAAAAAAAATTGTGAAAAAATCTTTAAAATACATATTGATATCCATCAAAATTATAAATAAATAAAAATCAAATTCTGCTAAGCATGAGACGGGGGCTTGTTATACTCTCGCAGTTTTTTATCCTGGGGCTCACAGTAGTTGTTTTATATATATATATATATATATATATATATACCCAGCTCCTGAAATCTTGTGATTATGTGACAAGCTCATTTTTCATTCATAAAACAAAAAAACAGCTTCTGACAGCTCTATTGTGAAGAAAAGCTTGAAAACATGACTCAAGTAAAAGAATATAAACTATAATTAAATAAATATACCTTATTTTAAATCTCATGTTTTTTTAAACCAATCTCATTGGGTTTTAGACCTAACTTGCATTTTTTTATTGCTTGGTGTTAGCAATACTGAGGGAGAGACTCAGTGATGGTGTCAGGTTTGGGAAGAAGGAACTGGACTGCAATGGGAAGTGGCAGAGTCTGAGATTGCTTTTATAGTGTTTACAAGTCCAAATCAGGGACCAAGGCAGTGTACAGGCAAGTAAAACAGTCCCTGCCTGGCCCCAGAGAACTCACAATATAGGACTGACAAATGCAATAGATGGATAAACAGAGACGTGAGTGTAGGGTGATGGGCAAAGTAATGGTAAAGATGAATGTCATTTGCATATATTAGTAGTTTGATCATAGGAATCACAAGTGGTCACCGGCCAAATAAAAGTATTTTCAGTATCCCCATCAAGTGTAGGGATGGGGGCAGGAAAGCAGTCCACTTGTGGATTGTGGGGAATGAATTACACCTCTACCCCGATATAACGCGACCCGATATAACACGAATTCTGATATAACGCGGTAAAGCAGTGCTCTGGGGGGGCGGGGCTGCGCACTCCAGCGGATCAAAGCAAGTTTGATAGAATGCGGTTTCACCTATAACGTGGTAAGATTTTTTGGCTCCTGAGGACAGCGTTATATCGAGGTAGAGGTGTAAGATTTGTTTCCTTTTTTGAATTTGCATCTTGTTTAACTGGATGGGGATTTTGTCTGCTAAGATGAATACTAGACAGTGACCTGAAGCAACCTCCTTAAGATTGCTGTGTGATTCTGCTTTGTGTGTTCATATATTGCATTTTGTTTAAATCTCTTTAAATTTAAACAATTAAAATTAAGCAAGGAGCAGGTGCCAGGCCACATATTTCTGTTGTAAAAACATTTATTGCAATACTTTTAGAAGTGAAAGCAACATTGTAGTCAGTATTGTTCATTTATATACCTCACCTACCCCTCGTTCAACAATACAGCTAATTTGGTAAAAAGAATACAAGAGAATTGAGTTTCATAATGTGAAGAGTCTTGCACAGCTCATATTTCCTCTTGTTTCATGGTGTGGTTTCCCCATCCCCAATAACATTTGGAAGCCTTTCCAGGGTCTTACCAGAATTCACTAACTTATTTTCCAGCCTTAATATTTTTCTTTTATAACCTTTACTGTCATGTCTGCAATCCACTTAAATTTTTGGTTAGGAAGTTTCTTTCTAATCTCAAGAATGTTCTTTGCCCTCCTATAAGGCTTGAAAAACCTTTTAATAAAGTTGTAGTTCTTAATTTGATATGGTCAGCAGAGCTACCCTTGCTAGATGATTGGACTCTTCCCTTGATTTTATTGTCAGAACATTATGCCAAAGTCTTGTTTGGACAGTCACAGAACATGTTTAATTATTAGAGAGACAAGGTGGGTGAGGTAATAACTTTTATTGGATCAACTTCTGTTGTTGGAAGGGCCAAGCTTTTGAGCTTTATCCAGTAAAAGATATTAGCTCACCCATCTCATCTCATATCCTGGGACCAACACAGCTACAAGAACACTGTAAACAGTGCTTAATTATTCAATTATTAGCATTTGTAAATGTCTCCATTGCAAATGTCTTCATAACTTAATTCTAGGGCTGTCAAATAAGCACTTTTCACACACATTTTTATATAATTAAAAGTACAAGAGCAACAACAAATCAGCCATCAAATCTGGCAATCTTGTCACTGAAAAGCTAGAGAGCTTGGAGACTGAGCTACCTTGTCACTTTTGGAGATGGCTTTCATAGCAACATTGCATCATAATAGCAAGGCAGGGAAGGGATGATGTGAAGGTGACTCTTCAAGAAGGGTTAGAACAAGAGTGATGAGAGTCAAAAACCAGTCCTTTGATTTCAAATGTAATTGATTAGAGTGGCATCTGTTGAACTTGCAGACATTTGAATTTCTGCAGCCTTTCCAATGATTGAGAATATTTAATACTTATAGTGGATTAAACTTTATCTACTATCTCTTAAACAAAACCTCATTAGAATGCTGCAGATGAAAAATTAAATATTTGAAAGATAGGAAACTCTGGCTTTGTTTCCCAACCTACTGCCTACTATAGGAGACCTCTATATTTCCAGTAAGGGCTATAGACCTTTACTATCTCCTTCCATATTACGTATTAATCTGTGACCAACCATCTGACTCCTAAACATTGCCTGGAGACAAGACACTCCTCTTACTTACTCATTCTTCAGGAGTTACAAATATCAGCATCCCATTCTTAGGATAGCTCTAACCCCCACACTACTATCTTTTTCTCTGCAGTGGTCCAAAGAGCTAAACATCTTTCATCTGATACCTCACATACCTCGCCACTCAGAGAACCGAATTTGTTTCATCCACCTTATATCTATCCACCCTGCTAATATGACTGATACTAGATCCTCCAGATTCAGACCAGACATGCACTTTTACTCTACTCAGTCTACAAATATTGTTTGGAGCTGATGGTATCACATCCATCCAACATGGAGTACTAATACTTATAGTCACTGAGGTGAAAAGGTTCTTAAAATTGTACTTACATCCCTATTAGGAGAAGGCTGGATGTGGATATGGGGTTAGAGTTCAGGTTGTTTGTGGAACCTAAACTCAGAATTTCCTGACTTTCAAACATCTTGTGTTTTGAATTACTGCATTCCAATGAAGGAGGATATATGTCCAACTTTGACTAGACTTAAAAATGTTGGGTAGGGCATTATATAAAGTTTTAATCTTATGATCCTTACTATCAAGCATTAATAGTGATTACCTGGATCCATAGCTATGTAGCCTACAAAACCCATTAATCTGGGTTATTGGTCTGTTTGTTTGGTGTAAAGTCTGTTTGATCTCATTGCATCTATTAAGCTTATAATTTGTTGCAAATTGTCTTAATGGATCACTAAATATATTTATTTTAATAGATTACAAAATTTAGAAGTGTTTGGAAGAAAAATGTTCCCCTCTGAAATGTAGGGCTGAGCCTTTTTAGTGGAATAGAAATATTTTAAAAACAGAATGAGCCTGATCCTGTTTTCCTTGTGCAACCAAACTTCCAATGAGTGAATGGGATTTGAGTACATAATTATGGGCCAGAACCTGAATTTTTTATCTACATAAGACGGTGTGAATCTACAGTGCACTGGCTTGCTGCACAGTAACATAACAAATTCTTCCTTGGAAAATTATTATTGGGGAGTAGGGCTGTCAAACCCACCCCCGTTAAGCATGTGATTAATCATGCTGTTAAACAATAATAGAATACCATTTATTTAAATATTTTTGGATGTTTTCTACATTTTTAAATATATTGATTTCAGTTACAACACAGAATACAATGTGTACAGTGCTCACTTTATATTTATTTTTATTACAAATATTTGCACTGTAAAAAACAAAAAATAGTATTTTTCAGTTCACCTAATATAAGTACTGTAGTGCAATCTCTTTATCATGAAAGTTGGACTTACAAATGTAGAATTATGTACAAAAAGGCATTCAAAAATAAAACAATGTAAAACTTTAGAGCCTACAAGTCCACTCAGTCCTACTTTTTGTTCAGCCAATCACTCAGACAAACAAGTTTGTTTACATTTGCAGAAGATAATGCAGCCTGCTTCTTGTTTACAGTGTCACCTGAAAGTGAGAACAGACGTTTGCATGGCACTGTTGTAACTGGTGTCGCAAGATATTTACATGCCAGATGCGCTAAAGGTTCATATGTCCCTTCGTGCTTCAACCACCATTCCAGAGGACATGCATCCATGCTGATGACGGGTTCTGCTCGATAACAGTCCAAAGCAGTGCAGACCGACGCATGTTCATTTTCATCATCTGAGTCAGATGCCACCAGCAAAAGGTTGATTTTCTTTTTTGGTGGTTTGGGTTCTGTAGTTTCCGCATCAGAGTGTTGCTCTTTTAAGACTTCTGAAAGCATGCTCCACACCTGGTCCCTTTCAGATTTTGGAAGGCACTTCAGATTCTTAAACCTTGGGTTGAGTGCAGTAGCTATCTTTAGAAATCTCACATTGGTACCTTCTTTGCGTTTTCTCAAATCTGCAGTGAAAGTGTTCTTGAAATGAACAACATGCTGGGTCATCATCGGAAACTGCTATAACATGAAATATAGGTCAGAATGCAGGTAAAACAGAGCAGGAAGCATACAGTTCTCCCACTAGGAGTTCAGTCACAAATTTAATTAATGCCTTATTTTTTTAATGAGCGTCATCAGCATGAAAGTGTGTCTTCTGAAATGCTGGTTGAAGCATGAAGGAGCATTCGAAAGTTTAGCATATCTGGCACGTAAATACTTGCAATGCTGGCTACAAAAGTGCCATGCGAATGCCTATTCTCACTTTCAGATGACATTGTAAATAAGAAGCAGGCAGCATTATATCCCATAAATGTAAACAAACTTGTTTGTCTTAGTGATTGGCTGAATGAGAAGTAGGACTGAGTGGACTTGTAGTCTCTAAAGTTTTACATTGTTTTGTTTTCGATTGTAGTTATATAACAAAAAACAATCTACATTTGTAAGTTGCACTCAGGGCCGCCGAGAGCAGGTTTGGGCCCCGGTGAAAAAAATTTTTCAGGCCCCCCAGCAAGGGCGGACAGGCTAAACAGGGCCGACGAGGGGGGGGAAGCAGGGCCCCGGGCCCCCTTCCGGACCGCCGGGCCCCGGTAATTTGTACTGGCTTTCCCCCGCCCCCTCGTTGGCCCTAGTTGCACTTTCATGATAAAGAGATTGCACTAAAGTACTTTGTATGAGGTGAATTAAAAATACTATTGCTTTTGTTTATCATTTTTACAGTGCAAATATTCATAATAAAAATAATAATATCAAGTGAGCACTGTACACTTTGTATTCTGTGTTTTAATTGAAATCAATATATTTGAAAATGTAGAAAAATATCCAAAATATTTAATAAATTTCAATTGGTATTCTAGTGTTTAACTGTATGATTAAAACTGTGATTAATCGCGATTAATTTTTAAAATTGCAATGAATTTTTTCAAGTTAGTCGTGTGAGTTAACTGTGATTAATCAACAGCCCTATTAAGGCATATTAAACATATTTTTCTGTCTTTTAATGCAATTTAACAGCAAGAAACAAAGGGAAGCTGACACCATGTGAGCAATCAGCTCTTATCAGGCCACCCTCAAGTGATCCCCAGAATAGTTTGAAAACCTCTTGCAATTAGCTTCTCTAGCATTATGATTGATTTTAATTTGTTTAATTTAATTTGTTCATATTACTGAAGCCAGCCTATAGTGTAATACTATGAACTCTTATCCACCAGTCAATGATCTGGCAGTGAGGCCTTGATTTTTAGTACAGGGGGAAAGGTCCTAATACAGTGCAAACTTTGTGTTTGACCAAACTGAGCCTCACAAAGTGCTGACATTACTGTCTAGCAGAAAGGCAACTGAAATAAGCAGAAAACATATCTGTAAACGTAAGTGTCGACATTATTTTGTTTGAAATTTGAATCTATGTAGTGTAATGTGATAAAGTATAAATTGATTCAGTTAAATTATTTTTATTCTTGTATTTGATTGCTTTAATTTAAAAAACAAACTGAGTTTGTAAACTAGTGAAATGGAATTGTTGTAACAAGAGACACATTGCAAACTCAAAGTATTGGAGTATCTGTTTTTTATGGTAAACATATAAAGATGTAGAAACCTAACAATATGGAACAAACGTCCTGGTATAGTTAGAATACTTTTACTTTATTTCTAAAGAAATGATTAAACTTTAACTATCAGGTATACTGTAAAATAATTTTGCTAATCTTTTCACTGTTAGCTTGTAGTTTACATGAAGCATAGGCAATGTGACTAATGTAAATATAATCTGATCTATTGCATGTATTTAAACTATTTTAATAGGTTTCTGATATCTGAATTTTGGGGGGCTACTTTGAAAACCAAGAAATGGGATCATCATCTTTACAAATCTCTGCATTGCTTCTGGCTTTGGCGGGGCTCATCATTTTACTTGTTACAACTGTGTCCAACAAATGGAAAATTTCCAGCACTGCAACAGCAGTTATTACTGCAAACTGGATTTACGAAGGTCTCTGGATGAACTGTGCAGCTACTGCCTTGGGTTCGGTTCAGTGCAAGAAATTTTTCTCCTTGCTGAGTTTAGACAGTAAGTGTATGGTTTATGTACATAAAATACTAGGGTGCAATTTACCTCCCCTTTTGGGTACGGGATTAGACAGGTTAGGGGACAGAATTCACTATGGACAGGCCAACCCAGCCCCTTTATGGCCACTACAGTAGCCTATGATCTAGAGTAGCAGCAGCCCCTCTTCTAGCTCCCCACCCCCCCTGTTGCTGTGGAACCATGGTTCCGCTCTTTCTTCAGCTGCATGCATGGAGACCCTGCAGTGCACAGAGAATGGTGCTCCTGTGCATCCAGTCTACGTGTAGTATAAATATCCTAGCTCTTTGCATGGAAGTGAATTTCACCCTTACAGTTCGGAAAAAATACAATCTCCAATAGTTTACTTAGTTTTTGTTCTTAATTATAAACATATCACATCTGAATGTTTTTGAGATGTTCATTCATATGTTGGCTTGGGATATAACTTTGCTGGTACTCCAGAACTTTGTGTCATAATCAGATCACTCAAATATTTTTTCTATTTGTCAGAATAAACATTATTTTCAAGAAGGAACACATGTACTAATTCCATTGTATGGATCGACCTAGAAAAAAAATCTTGACTTTAAATATCTAACTTCAGATTGACAGAATTGTTTACTTGAAACTAGGATTTGCTGAAAGTAATTTCATTTCTGGTTAGTGCCACATATCAAAGTGCTCCTAGAATTTTGATTACTCAAAGGTGACAGTTTCAGTATGAACAAATTTAAAAATGTTTCTGAGTGTACAACTATTTAGGACAAAACATGATAGTGTGAGAATTTAGCACCAACTGTAGCAACAGAAGAATTGTTACATCTAGGGATTGAAAAATACTCTGGTTTGAATTATTCTGGGTTTTCAGTATTCCTTCCTAGAGCCAGTTCCAAAAACCCCTGCTAGACTGAAGGCATGGTGAAGGACTGACATACTTATAAGTTCTTACCTCACAAACAATTATAAATACAATAGAAACAATTGCTGTATACTATTGAAAGGTTGGCACTTTGTGGCTGTTCTGTGGGATACAGCTGTTTTCAATTGGTTAGCACAAGATGAGATATTGCCTTTTTAATACTACAATGTTCCGATTACCCTCTTTTCCCTACTTCTTGAATCCTCCAGCCACTGTATTAGTTTCTTACTTGAAAGGTACAAGCCAATGTTTTATTCCACCTGAAAGTGGAAAAAAATGATGCAAAGGTGCCTTATTGGTGGGATAGTACAAAGTTTTCAGGATCATTAAAGCTTTCTGAGCACAATATGTTCACTGACATCAGACCATAGAACTAGTCTGGCGTCCTGCTTCCTGTAGTGTCCAATGCCTGATGCTTTTGAAAACAAAATGATCCTCTTCTGTAATACATCTAGCCAACACAGTCAATAGCATAGGAATTCTTCTTAACTAGCTTATCCCATCTTTAAATAAAATGTTCGATTTTTACTAGGAATTGCATTTACTACAAATTTCTGCATTTAGTACTTGCACTTACACCGCTACCTCGATATAACGCGACCCGATATAACACGAATTCGGATATAACGCGGTAAAGCAGTGCTCCGGGGGGGCGGGGCTGCGCACTCCGGTGGATTAAAGCAAGTTCAATATAACGCGGTAAGATTTTTTGGCTCCTGAGGACAGCGTTATATCGAGGTAGAGGTGTACTTGGGATTTCTTATATGGCTGTGACATCACTGGCAGCCAGCTAGAAAGCTCCATCTGTGCTTAAAGTTTCAGGAAATCTCAATGCATTTGTAACATATTTTGGAGTAATTTTCAGTAATCATCTGCCTGCATAGACCACTTGTAATGGAAAGTATCTAGGGTGAGAACTAATAGTTCAGCATTTTCTTCCTGCACCTGTTTGATTTTCAGTTCCTCTCCCTTTTCATGTGAGGAAATGTACTTTAACAGATAAGAGCTATAAAGGTGACTTCTGCTCTTCTTCCGTTACCGTGTTAGTGACCATCATACAAATCTGTTGTTGCTCAGTAAATTGGATGTTTGTGTGATTTAGAAGGAATTTTTTGTGACCTTTTAATAATTGTCCTTGATCCCAGCCCAATCCTTTGTACATTTTTAAACGTTAAAGTTCCTCAGTATTCAGCTTATTTTTTTCATGATTGTACAGAGCTATTTATTTGGGTCTAAATATAGTGAGCAGTATGCAGTATTTTGTTTCTTTGTTCCATTTGCTTGATGTGTAGAAATGTTAAAAGATAGTTTGAGTTGCTGATAAATACCTGTTGTTGTAAAACTTGTACAGACTTCAGGGGCTCAGACTAAGGATTAAAAATTCTTGATTTGCAATACAAATTTTTGAAGGTACATTAAGCCTAATGCTTCAGATTTTAAACCAACCTCTAACTATTAGAGATTAGGATTAGACCTCATGTGGGGCAAGGGAAGGCAGATTATCCTATATCAGTATACTGTGGGATTTTTTACACCTTGCTCTGTGTTACTGTCAGAGATTGTCTGGTTTGAAAACTTGCTCTGGAAGGAAACTCCTCAATGACAATCTCAATATGGGAGTAAGCTTCTACTGTTTTAGTTAGTTTAAACTACTTAATAAAAGAAGGAAAGGCTTCATTCCACTTGACAAAGATAAAACTACCTGAAATGCTAAGAAACCCAGAGATGTCAAAATGTGTTTATTAGATGTCTAATAAGATGTGCCTTGTCTACATGTCTGTGGGTATATTATACCATTTAATTAACATCTGAAATTGCCCTTTTACAAGAGGCAAAGGGACATGCCCAAACATGTCCCACTCTCACCCAAACTGTAACAATATGAAAGTGCTAGCAGACACTTTCAGGCAGCGTGCTATTTCCTGGGGAAACTGTTTGGAAGTGACATCTGTTGAGGATCTGTCTAAGAGGCCATGAGCCACAATCAAGCTGGAGTTTGTTAATTAACCCTGTCTCAGAATGAGATCTTATATGGCAGATGATCCAGACACAATAAAGGGTAAAACATGGTGGCAGTCGTAATAAAGTCCTAGACAGCAGGAGACACCATTGAGAGTGTGATGCTGGCAGACCAGATGCTAGCTCATGCCAAGGCCCAGGGCTTCACTAAACACTTACAAATACATATCTGGAAACCAGTCTGGCTTACCTGTGGGTTAGTATAGTTACACTAGATATTAATATAAGAATGTGTTTAGATTTTATGGAATGCCTGTAGGATGCTGCATATATTAATCCTACTTATAATATCTGTATCCCATGGTATAAAGTTATATTGAGTGTTTGTATTTTAAACATCTGTAATTGTGCAACTCATTAAACAGGAAAAGAAGCATTAATTAAGGTAGAGTGCTTGACCTGTATACAAGAAGGCAAATGAAACGTTGTGCAGCATCATAGGACAGAGACTTTGTTGATTGCATTCCTCACTCCCTCCAGGAAGGGGAGTCCTGCACATGAATTTACCCCATCAGCTTGGAGTCTGGGTTGAAAGGAAGATAAAAATCCATGATAAGGAGAATCTGGGTCTCGTTATGCTGTCTGGACTGTTGAGGGGCAAAGATTCCTAAGCATAAGCAAGAGATCCCCATGCTGGTTGGCATGGGTCAGCCCTAAAGAACATATAGAGCTGCTTATTATAGAAGCTTATACTACCTTTTAAAATTGAAGACTAACACATTTGTGTATGTTTCCTGTTTTAACCTTATACATTACTCTCTGATTTCTTTTCTTAGTTAATAAATCTTTAGTTAGTTTAATACAGTATTGGCTACAGGTGTGTCTTTGGTTTGAGATCTGAGTACAGCTGACCTGGAGTAAGTGACTGGTCCTTTAGGACTGGGAGTAACCTGAATATTGATGTGATTTTTTAGGTGTAAAGTGACCATCTATAACATGGTCCAGCTTGCCTGGGTGGCAAGATAGACTAGAATACCCCAGGGGGACTGTCTGTTGTAGTGCTGTAGGAGTTCATGTTTGTTACTGGGTTGGTGAAATCTAGTGATAGAATATACCGCAAGTTGGGGTTTCTGACCTGCTTTTTAATAGTCTGCCCTGAGGTTGGCACTCAGTCATGAGCCACTCATTTCAACGTGACAGAGAGCTGCACTGTGTAGAGCAGAATACTTCTGTGAGTACACAGTTTGTTTTACAAGACAAGGCTGATAACAGAAAATGGAGGAGCTGAAACCTCGAGGGACATTAAACTTGCAAGCTAAGCATTTAGCTCCTGCATGGAAGAGCTAGAAAGAGGAATTTAATCTCTATATAGATATTGCTATGGCAGCTAAAGAGGATGCTGTGAAAATAAAACTGTTTTGTTACCAGATTGTAGAAAGGGGGAGAGAGAGATTCAGACTCTGTGCATGGAAATTCCCCAACTTCAACACACCTTAGTAATGAGCTGTTTTGATACTCACTGTAACTCTAGAAAAAAGGAAACTGTGGAAAACGTATAATACAGAAAGAAAAGTGTCCGGCTTATGAGAAAAAAATGCCATATCTGTGAGAAATTTAATCATTTTGCAGCCAAGAGTTTGTCCAGAAAAAAGAAAATAAAATCCAAGGTACAGACAGTAACTGAAGAGAGCAACAGTGACTATGAGGACATTTTGTGGGTGGCTGAAGAGCTGTAAACAGTGCAGAAAGACACTAGTAAGTACCAGAAACAAGGCCCCGCCTTTACCCCATGTCCGCTGGAGCCCTGAGCACTTGACTCCCACCCCCATCCACTGGAGCCCTGAGTGCTCACCCCCCCGCAGCCAGAGGAGCCCTGGTCAAACCACCCGGGCCACCAGCTGGCCCCGGTGCCAGGCTGCCTGCCGCCCCCAGCGCTGGGTCAGCCTTAGTGCCAGCCGCCAGCACTGGGCTGGGCACCGGTTGGGGGAGACGGTGGAGCTTGGGCGGGGCCCGGGCTTGGCTTAGGGGAGGCTAGCTTCCCCTGGCCTATTATACCCACTGCCCATGCAGAAAAAGTTACATGCAGCCATGTTACTTGGGAAGGAAGTGGTACAATTTCAATTAGATAGTGGCACAAGTTTTAAAATTATCCAGATTGGTCTGGTAAAACCAGACATATGGTTGGAGGGGACCAATCAGCGGTTAACAGTGTAAAACCATACCACATTAAAGCCCATGGGGAAATGTAAAATTAAATTAAGAAATCCAAGGAACAAAATGAAATACTGACTGGACTTTGTGGTCATGGATGATGAGACAGCAGTATCACTTCTGGGCATCAAGACTGTCCAAGCCATGAACCTAATAAAAGTTCCAGAACATAATGAAAGTGGATAGCAGGGTGACTGAAGATACCTTGGATGGTATTACCTGGGACCAGGAGATGACACAGAGGGAATATAGAGATGTGTTTCAGAGAGACAGAGGGCTAGATGGAGACTGACACCCAAATAAAGACTGACACCCAATGCTTAATTTGTGCCAGGGCTAATTTGTGCAAGGGCTTGCCAAGGCTGAGCCCTGGAATCTCTTGGCTTGGCTGTTCATAGCCCTGGCACCTCTGGGCTTGCCACATCAGTTATGAAAGTAAAAAAAATTGTTTGAGCCCCATTACCTAATTGCTTGAGCCCCGGCACCTCTTTCATTACAAATTAAGCACCGCTGACACTAGTGTGAAGCCAGTTAAATTACCAAAAATAAAAGTACCCATTGCATTACTACAGTTGCTGAAAGAGGAACTACAGAGCCTACAGAATCATGGAATTATACAGCCTGTAGAGAAGAGTACAAACTGGATAAGCAGTCTTGTGGTGGTAAGAAGGCCATCTGGAAACTGAGGGCAAGTCTACACTATGTGCTACATTGGCAGAGCTGCACCGATGCAGGTGCGCTGCTGTAGCACATCTGGTGAAGACACACTGTGCTGCCAGGAGAGCGCTCTACTACCAGCATAATTATTCCATGTCTGTGAGAGGTGGAAGCTATGTTGGCAAAAGAGTCTCCCGCCAACATAGCGCTGCTGTGGACAGCACTTAAGTCTATGTAACTTGTGTCACTCATGGGGGTGTCTTTTTCATACTCCTGAGCTATGTAAGTTACATCAACTTAAACAGTAGTGTAGATCAGCCCTGAGAATATGCATAGACTCAAAGCCTTTAAACAAGTTTTGAAATAGCACCATTTCCCTCTGCGTACAATTGAGGAGGTACTACCAGATCTGTCTAAAGTGAGACATTTTACAGTACGTGATGTAGAATCCAAGCTTACTTGACAACCTGCGCAACTCCATTTGGGCAATACCAGTGGTATGGTATGCCAAGGATGCCAATGGGAATCATTCCAGAGCAGATTGACCCAAGCATGACGGGAATCCAGCAATAGCAGACAATGTGCTGCTAGTAGGAGAGGGTGACACTACAGAATAAGCACAATGAGATCATGACTACAAATTACTACAGTTTTTACAGAGATGAAGAGAAAAAAATATTAAATTGAACTTAGACAAGCTCAGGTTGAGAGTAACCGAGGTGCCATATATTGGACATTTGTTGACCCCCAAAGTCCTAAAAATAGATCCAAAGACAGTGAGGGCAATTAGAGAAATTCCAAGACCCAGCGATGTTAAAGGAGTACAAAGATTTCTGGGAATGGTCAATTATTTAGCAAAGTTTTGCAACCATCTCTCTGAGAGCTTGGAGATCCTGAGGCAGCTGACAAGTTGAGACACCCTATGGGAGTGTACGGACCAACGTGAGCAAGCATTCCAGAAAGTAAAAGATGATTGGGAAGACTCCCATTTTGAAATATTACAATGCAGAGGAACACCTGCTGCTGCAATGTGATGCATCTAAGTCAAGTCTAGGGGTTACCAGGCTGCAAGGGGGGGGAATCTGGTGCATTCAAAAGCAAAGCATTGTACGTGACAGAGAAGGGCTGTGCTCAAATTGAAAAAGAGTTAGCAATTCTCTTTGGAATGGAAAAATTTCACCAGTACACATACGTGGACATACAGTCTGACCATAAACCTCTCAAAAGCATTTGGAGAAAGACATTACTGAGGGCTTGTCTACACTTAGGCCTGGTCTACTCTAGGAGTTTATGTCGAATTTAGCGCCGTTACATCGAAGTAACTCTGCACCCGTCCACACCACGAAGCTATTTAGTTCGACATAGAGGTCTCTTAAATTCGACTTCTGTACTCCTCCCCAACGAGGGGAGTAGCGCTAAATTCGACATGGCCATGTCGAATTAGGCTAGGTGTGGATGGAAATCGACGCTAATAGCTCCGGGAGCTATCCCACAGTGCACCACTCTGTTGACGCTCTGGACAGCAGTCCGAGCTCGGATGCTCTGACCAGCCACACAGGAAAAGCCCCGGGAAAATTTGAATTCCTTTTCCTGTCTGGCCAGTTTGAATCTCATTTCCTATTTGGACATCGTGGCGAGCTCAGCAGCACTGGCAATGATGCAGAGCTCTCCAGCAGAGATGGCCGTGCAATCTCAGAATAGAAAGAGGGCCCCAGCATGGACTGATCGGGAAGTCTTGGATCTGATCGCTGTGTGGGGCGATGAGTCCGTGCTTTCCGAGCTGCGCTCCAAAAGACGGAATGCAAAGATCTACGAGAAGATCTCTAAAGCCATGGCAGAGAGAGGATACAGCCAGGATGCAACGCAGTGCCGCGTGAAAATCAAGGAGCTGAGACAAGGCTACCAGAAGACCAAAGAGGCAAACGGACGCTCCGGATCCCAGCCCCAGACATCCCGTTTCTACAAGGAACTGCATTCCATCCTAGGTGCGGCCGCCACCACTACCCCACCACTGACCGTGGACTCTGAGGATGGGATATTGTCGACGGCCTGTTCCTCGGACATGTTAGCGGACGGGGAAGATGAGGAAGGAGATGAGGAGGACGAGGCAGTCGACAGCGCTTACAATGCTGATTTCCCCGACAGCCAGGATTTCTTCATCACCCTTACAGAGATCCCCTACCAACCGTCCCCAGCCGTTAACCCGGACACAGAATCAGGGGAAGGATCAGCCAGTAAGTGTTTTAAACATCTAAACATTTATTTTTAACAGAACAGGAATATTAACAATAATAACAACGGGTTTTTCATGATTAGTTTGCCCTAGGCGCTTAACGTTTCAGTCCTGGGCAGTGCAAGTATTGAAAAAAAATCTAACAATGTTCCGTTTAGCATGATTGTTCTGCCCAAGCCGCTCTACTGTTTAGTCCCTGCCAGTGCAGCTACAGTAAAATGCGGTCTATATGTCTGGGGATAGAGCTGAAATCCTTAATGGACATCTCCACGAAGCTCTCCTGGAGGCAGAAGGACAGAGCCCCACTGCAGTCTATCTGTAACCGCCCTCCCCCGCCACCAAGTCCCATACCCCCCTCACCCAAAGTCCGAAGAAGGAGGGGCGGCAGAGTCTGTGAAAACTCTCACTCCACCCCTGCAGACTGCTCTAGTACTAGAAGGCTCTCATTCCCCAAAATTTGACAAGTCCTTTCCTTCCCGCCTCACACAAGCCCCCGTCCAAGTTTCACCCCCCAGTTTCATGTGTAGTTGCTAATAAAAAATATGTTCTGTTAATTACTGTTTCCATCATGTTCTTTTGGAGGAGAGTCTGTCTGAAGGAGGGGAAGGGGGTTGGTAATTGGACAGGACAGTCACCTTTAGCAGAGTACAGAGGCGGGGGCAGGTCCAGCAGCAGGGCACATACACAGTGCAGTCACTAGTTACCCTGGTCAGTCTGGGAGGTGGTTTTCATGTTCTGGGGGGGGGAGGGTTGCTCTGTGACTTTGTGGCGGGGGAGGGCAGTTACAGATCTTATGCAGCGGTCCTTATCCTGGATCACAGAGCCACGCAGCAGGGGATCTGTAACCCTCCTCCCCCTGCCACAAAGTCACATAGCTCCCCCACACACACAGTCCCGATCAGGAGGGGTGGCAGGCTCCGTTGAAACAACCAGTCCACCACTGCGGAGCCTGTCATTCCTGGAGTTTAGAAGCATCATTTGCATCACTACACTACACCCGCTCCCCACCACAGTCTGCGTCCCAGGTTTAAAACATTCCCGCGAAAACAGTACTAAAGAAAACGGTGTTCATTAAGAAAATTGAAGTGATTTTATTTTTAAACGTGTGTTGGAAGGGGGTGAAGGGGGTATGTAACTGGAGAGGATACTGAACATTTAGTGGGTAAAGAAACGGGGGCAGGTTCAGCTTCTCTGTACACAAACTTAAAAGTCACAGGTTACCCTGCTCACTCAGGAACCTAGCTTTCAAAGCCTCCCAGATGCACAGCACATCCCGCTGGGCTCTTCTAATCGCCCAGCTGTCTAGCTGGGCGTAATCAGCAGCCAGGCTATTTGCCTCAACCTCCCACCCCGCCATAAAGGTCTCCTCCTTGCTCTCACAGAGATTTTGGAGCACACAGCAAGCTGCAATAACAATGGGGATATTGGTTTCGCTGAGATCACAGCGAGTCAGTAAGCTTCTCCATCTCCCCTTGAGACGGCCAAAAGCACACTCCACCACCATTCTGCACTTGCTCAGCCGGTAGTTGAAGAGTTCTTTTTCAGTGTCCAGGGCGCCAGTATAGGGCTTCATGAGCCAGGGCATTAGCGGGTAGGCTGGGTCCCCGAGGATGACTATCGGCATCTCCACATCCCCAAGAGTTATTTTGTGGTCCGGGAAGTAAATAACTTCCTGCAGCCGTCTAAACAGACCAGAGTTCCTGAAAACACGAGCGTCATGAACCTTGCCCGGCCATCCGACGTTGATGTTTGTAAAACGTCCCCTATGGTCCACCAGTGCTTGCAGCACCATTGAAAAGTAGCCCTTTCTGTTAATGTACTGGCTGGCCTGGTGGTCCGGTCCCAGGATAGGGATGTGAGTTCCATCTATAGCCCCACCGCAGTTTGGGAATCCCATCGCGGCGAAGACATCTATGATGACCTGCGCGTTTCCCAGGGTCACTACCTTTGAGAGCAGTACCTCAACGATTGCGTTGGCTACTTGCATCACAACAACCCCCACGGTAGATTTGCCCACGCCAAAATGGTTCGCGACTGACCGGTAGCTGTCTGGCGTTGCAAGCTTCCAGAGGGCTATGGCCACTCGCTTCTGGACAGTCAGGGCTGCTCGCATCCGGGTGTCCTTGCGCTTCAGGGCAGGGGACAGCAACTCACAAAGTTCCAGGAAAGTCCCCTTCCGCATGCGAAAGTTTCGCAGCCACTGTGATTCATCCCAGACCTGCAGCACTATGCGGTCCCACCAGTCCGTGCTTGTTTCCCGGGCCCAGAATCGCCGTTCCACAACATCCACATGACCCATTGTCACCGTGATGTCCTCGGCGCTGGGTCCCGTGCTTTCTGACAGGTCTGTGCCACTCTCAGACTTCAGGCCCTCACCGCGCTGCCGTAGCCTCCTCGCCTGATTTCTCTGCATCTGCCTCTGGGAAAGGTGGATGATAAGCTGCAAGGTGTTGATGTAACCCTTCTGCCCATCTAAGTTGGCAGCAACAAGGGCCGGGTTCTGTATCTAGGGGTTCCGTTTCAATAACACAATGCAAAACCGGCTCGAGCCCCCACCCAGTGACCTGGGACAATTACATACCACCCCCCTGGGTACCTCTAAGAGGCAATACTTCCCCTCTCGCAAGCACGGAGTCTGAGTGTAGCAGAAAATGTTTAATAACATGAGGTAAACGACATCAGCATAAAATTGGAAAAACACCACAAACAGGATTCATAACACAAACCATGAGCAAAACCCACCCCAGCAAATTGGGCTGTGTCCTTTCCCTTTGGTTCTTGAATCCAGCAACCCAAAAATCACCCAGAGTCCCCAAAGTCCAACATCCCCAAAGTCTCTGGGGTCCAGCAACCACCCAAAGTCCCAAAAGTCCAACAACCCCCAAAGTCTCTGCCCCTGGTCAGTGCAGCCCCAGAGTAAAGGGGGGGGGCACGCAGGGTGTTAAGGGGCACCTTACGTGATCCGAGGCTGGCCAGCCGTCTGTTTCTCTGTGGGGGTTCCGCCGCAGCCTTTACCACGAGCCAGTCCACTTTCCTGCCATCCCACGAACTGCTCCGCTCTACAAGCTGCTCCGCTCCACTCCGCGCCGCTCTGCTCACCGACCTGTGAGCCGTTCCAGCCGTCCCCGCAAACAGCTCTGCTCGCCGTTCCTTGGGCCACTCCAACCGGCCCCGCAAGGCTCCACGCCGCTCGCTGCTCCTCCAGTCGTCCCCACAAATTGCTCCGCCAGCTGCTGAGCAATATAGCTTCAGGCTCCCCCACTAGTTAACATAGCCTCAGTGATCTCAGCTCTTAATAACATCAGCTCTTTTGTGATTTCAGCTCTTAGCGATTTCAGCTCATAGTATAGTAGGGGAGCCCCAGTGCTGGTGCACCATTGGCCCAAAGTGAATTCAGCTCAGCAGCCTGTAACTAGACTCCTAAGGGAATCAAAGTTAGCTCTGACATTCCACAGTGGAGAGAGGAGGTGGTGCAATTGGTGTTTCGGACCCTCAGAGGGGGCCCATACCATCAGGTACAAATACCTGTCCCCATCCTCTCTCAATTCACTGGGTTTTGTAACCCATGCCCCTTGTCAAGCAAGTGCTACTTAGGTAATGGTGAAGGACTCACTCAGTCCTTCTGTCATACAACAGTTCCACTGGCCTTGATTCACAGAATCAGGGTAACAAAACTTTATTCTTCCTGCCCCAATAATAGAGAAACTGGGGATCCCACACCAGCCAAAGTAACCACTTTCAGTTGCTGTGTTTCCTGCCAGGCGAGTGGGTGTGCCTATGCAAACAAGATCAGCCCCTGGAGTTCTTTTCCACACTCGCCATAATTCACCACCAGATGTCAGGGTAGAGCTCATCCTGACTCTGCTTACATTGACAATGGCCATAACTGCAGCGATGGTCGCAGCGGGCTCCATGCTCGCAGTGCTGTGGCGTCCGCGCTGTCACTGACCAGAAAAGTGCGCAAACTGATTTCCCGCCGGCGCTTTCAGGGAGGGAGGGAGGGCGGTAGTGACGGACGGATGACGACAGTTACCCAAAAGCACCCTCGACACATTTTTTTACCCAGAAGGCATTGGCGGCTCGACCCAGAATTCCAATGGGCAGCGGGGACTGCGGGAACTGTGGGATAGCTGCCCACAGTGCACCGCTTCCAATGTCGACACTTTCCCCGTTAGTGTGGACTCACAAAGTCGAATTACTGTCCTTAGTGTGGACACACACGTTCGATTTTGTAATATCGATTCCACATATTTGATTTAAGTAAAATCGAACTACTCTCGTAGTGTAGACATACCCTTAGAGTAATGCAGTGGAGCAGCTGCAGCACTGTAGCACATAGTGAAGACACTACGTACACCAATGGGAGAGCTTCTCCTATCACTGTAGGTACTTCATCTTCCCGACAGGTGGTAGCTATGTTGACAGAAGAGCTCTCCCATCAACATAGCACTGTCTACACTAGGGGTTGTGGCAGTATGTTAGTAGAACTATGTCACTCAGGGGTGTGGATTTTGTGAGCGATATAGTTCTACTAACATTAGTTGATAGTGTACACCAAGCCTCAGTGCACCAAAAAGCTTACAATGGATGATGATGCAACTGCAGAGCTACCACATACAGATCAAGTATTGCCCTGGCAGAAATTTGGTGTTGGTGGACACCTTGAGCTGTGCATACCTGCCAGAACCCAGCAAGGAGAGGTCCGTAGAGGCAGAGGTGGAGACAGTAAATATGGTACAGTATTTATCTATCTCGGAAGATAGACTGAGAAAGATACTGAGAGGTACGGAGCAAGTCAGAATGCTAGAGACATTGAAACTCATGATCTTACAAGGATGGCCAGCAACAACAGACCAAGTACCTAAAGAGGTAACACCATTCTTTCAGATAAGAGACGAGTTGTGCATACAGAATGGCCTTATGTTTTTGGGAGAAAGAGCGGTTATTCCAGCAGCTTTTTCGAATGAAATTTTCACATCTGGGTATTGAAGGTTGCTTAAGGTGAGCCAGAGAGACTGTATGCTGGCCAGGAATGAATGAGCAGTTATGGATGGTCATGGAAAAGTCATGTATGCAGATCTTGGGAAGACACAACAAAGCATAAAACACAAACTACCCTCTCAAGCACATGTTTGAAGAGATAAGTCTTGCACTGTGCTCTAAAGGTTAAGGTTCAGATCTCTGAGCATCAAGGAAAGCAAAATGACTCAAGGCCCTTTCATTAAACACAAGTGATCACTGCCGCTAATATAAAAAGTGCCTAACTGAATTCAGCTGTGCCAGAGATGTGTGAGGAGAGGTAGTCTGTCAGGTAGTGAGGATCAAAGCCAATGTAGGGATAAATGACCCTGAAGTTCTCCCCCTTCTTTTTTGGCAAAAACAGCAAGTTCTTCAAAAGGGATATAAGTACTGCTATAATATACTGATCTAAAGTACCATCACTTTAAAATTGCAGAGACCCCCTGAGGCAGAAGTGCAGGATTTGGTAGGATTCTCTTGAGAAGTGAAATTGTTGGCACAATTTTTGACCCATACCTTACGAGGAGCAAATCCTCATGGCCATCTCAGAGCTTTAAGATTGCCTTTCAAGTGCAAAGGCACAGGTGAGCACAGCAAATACTGCAAGAAGGCATTTAGGGTATGTCTACACAACAATTAAATGCCCGCAGCTAGCCTGTGTCAGCTGACTTAGTCTACAACGCAGTTTTACAACCCATTAGCCCAACCTCCACAAGCCCAAGTCAGCTGACATGGGCCAGCCACGGGTGTTTAATTGCTGTGCAGACATACCCTTAGAGTCCCAAATCTGCTCTTGTCTAAGTCAACAGCAAAACTCCCATTGATTTTTATGGTAGCAGAAACAGGCATATAGTGTTCTAACATCCCTTTGCAACCAAACCCACCCTTCTACAGCCTAGCCACAAAATGGCCGGAGAGGTTTGACGAGGATATCTAAAAGAGCAGACGCATCTGGTTTACTAAGAATTTGTGGCACTTGTGATGTCCTTTTGGGAGTCTGTATGTAAACTTTACATAATGCCATCACTTTATAACTGTATTATATCAAGTTGCATATCTATATAATTCTAACACAACATAAGGATCTAGATCAGGGATCGGCAACCTTTGGCACGCGGCTTGCCAGGGTAAGCACCCTGGTGGGCCAGGCCAGTTTGTTTACCTGCCGCGTCCGCAGGTTCGGCTGATCACGGCTCCCCCTGGCCGCGGTTCGCCGCTCCAGGCCAATGGGGGCTGCGGGAAGTGGCGGCCAGCACATCCCTTGGCCCGTGCCGCTTCCCACAGCCCCCATTGGCCTGGAGCGGCGAACCGCAGCTGGGGGAGCCGCGATCGGCCGAACCTGCGGACGCGGCAGGTAAACAAACTGGCCTGGACCGCCAGGGTGCTTACCCTGGCGAGCCGCGTGCCAAAGGTTGCCGATCCCTAATCTAGTTTGTAAAGAAATTTTGCTTTCTTTTCAAGGTGAGGTAGAAGCAGTTTACCACCTGTAAAAGATGGTTAACCCTATTGATATTTGCAAGCAGTTTAAGTTACTAAAGTCATTAAGTGCCAGTGCACATTTCTTCTGTGGAGCTAGCCTGGGATATGATTATACCCTTAGTCACTAGAACTCTAAAAAAATAACAACCTGTGACAAACTGAAACTTTTAATAAATTGATATTGCTATCCATATAACTGTTTTCAAATTGTGATTCAATCCTCCTGAGACTTTGTCTTATTTTGCTGTGATTCCATGAAACTTGTGTTGTCATACTTTCATTTTCCAGTGTGAGTGGGATGCGGTTTCATGAGGATATATCACTTTAACTAGAGATCAATAGTCTGTAAAATATTAATGTTTACCTTTTATCCACAAACTTAACATCCTTTGAAATACTCAATATAGTAATACAGTAGCTGTCTATCTTAACTAAAATATATTTTATGATGGGATGATTTATTGTTGTGCATAATAAAGTTCCAAAAGTACGTAAAGTGCTGTGTGTACAAAACAAAGTTCCTGCTGTTGAATTTACAATCCAATTTTGTCTTAAAGCAAATAATATAAGAACACTAAACTTTCAAAGCAGCAATAAAATTCCAAGTAATAGTAGCCTTATGTAAACCTGTGATTGATAAAAATAAGATAGAGATTTATGAACATCACAAAAATTTACCAATCTCAAACACTTCACAAGAGGAGTGATAGTCAGAACACTGTTTAGACTTTCTGACTCTGGATGCATGATGGGCTCACTCTGTAACTTTTAATCACAAAAAATGTTAAATAGAATTTGTAAGTTTATCAAACTATTTCAATTAATATCTTTCCCATAAATTGCTCCCAGATATTACAGTCATGCACAAAAAGCCTTATCACTCTGTGGGTTGAGCAAAGAGCAAAGGTAGCTTCATTTTGGAGTGAAACCAGAGATAGAACAGCACGTAGTCTTCTGAAGGGAGCAATATTTGTATACACTTCATTTTAATAAAAGATAGACATAGTTGAGTGTATTAATATTCACAAAAATGTCTGCTGCTTTGGAAATCACTGGCTTTCTGCTGAGCTTGTGTGGGTGGCTAATTGTGGGAGCCACTTTATCGAATAGTTACTGGAAAATCTCCACCATACATGGGAATGTGATTACAACTTCTAGCTTGTTTGAAAATCTGTGGAAAAGCTGTGCAGAAGATAGCACTGGAGTCTCCAACTGCAGAAAATTCGATTCTATATTGGCACTGCCTGGTACGTCTCTATTTTTGTGCAATATTTTTTATATAATAGAAGAATTTGTTGGAAAGAAGTAATGTCAGTTATAAAAAATCTAACCCTATATCCTGTCTACTAGTAATGGAAGATAAAGGTGTGATGAATTGGGACTATGTCTGTACAATTTATGAATTCTGTGTGAGATTATTAACCCTATATGTCTGTATCAGGCTGTAAACTTCTGAATTTGCAGCCTTTGCCTCCTCTATTGTCTGTTTGACCTCGTCTACACTGCCACTTTACAGCGCTGCAACTTTCTCGCTCAGGGGTGTGAAAAAACACACCCCTAAACGCTGCAAGTTTCAGCGCCATTAAGTGGCAGTGTAGACAGTGCACGAGCACTGGTAGCTCCTTCCCTCGTGGGGGTGGTTTTTTTTACAGCACTGGGAGAGCTCTCTCCCAGCGCTGGTGCCGCGACTACACATTGCTAGTGAAGATATACCCTTTGTCTCCATGTTGGGTTGAAAATTCTGAAGGTGGATGGCAAACGAATAATAATAGAGGGTAGTTGACTCTTAAGTACCCAATCGTTGGAAATCTATTCCCTCTAGACAAAAGACTGGTGGTTCCTTTACAAAGTAACTGAGTTAGCAGGGGGAAAGTCACCTTGGCAACAGAGTCATCTGATGGGTTTGTGCTCATGTGGGGAAGCTGACAAAGATGTCACCTGATACAGGGAACTGAAGTTTTTAAAAAGACAGAGGCTGGTCTGTTGGGGGATGTGTGGGGGGGACATTTTCTTCAGTCCATGAGGGAAAGACCACTCACTATATAATAGTGTGCATGAGGCAGGGACATCCTGCCTGCCTTCTGGGGCCCAGATGGTTCCCCAAGGACTCACAAAGGAAGGGTGAGCTAGAAATTGAGGGACATAGTAGGTTCAGGTGTTTATTGTTTTGTATGATCTGTACTCTGTGCTTTACATGATTAAATATAAAAGAGAATAAAGGTGTTAGACTGTGCTCTGTGCGTGTGTTTTAACTGCTTTACAGCTGTTGCATGCTCCTGAGAGAGTTAAACTATAAAATAGAAGTGGAGTTCTGGGAGAGGTTGTGTTTAAGTAACTGGGGTATTCAGGGCTCAGTGCCGGTTGGGGGGCATAGGGCAGGTCGGCTGAAGACCCCCATTTCTGAGAAGGGGTACAGACTCAGAATCAGTGCCTAGGAAATGTGCCAGAGAAACCAGGAGAGGAACTAATGCTGCAGTCTGCTGAGGCTCTGGAAGTTTCATACCTTAGGGATCCAGAGCACAGAGGCTTGGATTCTCCTTACATAAGTCCTAGTGAGTGAGCAGGAGGGGGCGCTCATTGGGAACTGTGACAAAAGGTAAAATAGATATTTTTGGTCAATAACGGCTTCTCAGACTTTTTTATTGCAAAAGTCTATAAAGAAGCAGAATGTGTCAAATAAAGCACACTAGAAAAAGCTATAAAAATAATATATATCAACTCACTTAATCAGGCAAATATTCTTTTAATATGCATTTTAAACATAATGTAATCTGCTTTCTGACATCCTGTGGAAAGATAACTGGGTATTGTACCATTTCTAGCCTTAATGTGTCTTACAGTGTTTCTTTATTTTTTTCAGAGAGATATTTTATAGGCATAATCTTACTATTTGACATTAGTATACTGCATAGGGAGCTTTTTAATATAAGTAGGTATGAAATAGCATTTATGTCAAACTGCCTATTCAGACTAATACATTGTGTTGTGAGAGAAATTAAAAAAGCTATTAAATATTATTTAAATTAATCTGTGTATTAGAAGTAGAGGGTTCTTTTCTGATTGGATTTGGTTTTAAACTTCCGAAATCTGAATTGCCGTGTATCTGAGTTAAATATGTAAATCTTCAACAAAATCTTTCTTTGCATTGTTCTAAAGTTTTAATTATGTAGTGACAACATTCATTATATTGTAAACTGCAGGCATAAACCAGGCAGATTTATGTACTCTAAGGCAGCCTAAAGGCTTCTACACATGGAGTTATTCTGGAATATTCCAGAATAACTCCATGTGTGGACACTTGTATTCTGGAATAAGGTTGCCTTTTTCTGGTTTAGCTTCCAAAGTGGATTAAGTTAATTTGGAAAAAGGCAGTCTTATTCTGGAATACGAGTGTCTGCACTTGGAGTTATTCCACAGTAGCTACTCCACTTTAAATTCACACTCTACTTTAAACCAAAATAAATTTCATGTGTGGACAAGCCCTAAAACATACATTCTAATCTGGAAAAGATTTTAATTACATTTTAAGAATTTAAGTTACAGTACACTAAAGGTAAAAGGTAACTGCTAGGGGAGATTTATAATTTCCTTAAACTATTTTTCTTTCAGAAGCAGGTTTAAAATGGTTTGTGTAGGTTTCTTTTTACACCTCTACTCCATTATAACGCGACCCGATATAACATGAATTCGGATATAACGCGGTAAAGCAGCGCTCCGGGGCGGGAGGGGCTGCGCACTCCGGCGGATCAAAGCAAGTTCGATATAACGCGGTTTCACGTATAATGCAGTAAGATTTTTTGGCTCCCGAGGACAGCGTTATATCAGGGTAGAGGTGTATTACTTTAGACTGAGAGGAACATAAAATGTGGTGTGAATAAACTTCTTGCATTCTACAATAAGAATTAGGATAATATCCATCTGTTTTCTCTCCGCAGGCTGCTTATTTGAGCATGGATTGTGTTATTATATAAATCCACCACTGGACTGGGCCTCATAATTTAGAGCTTTTGGCTCCACATAACATTTTATTTATATGGCACTATAAATTTACACAGTGGTGATACCAGTGGGAATTTTTTTAGAATTCCCTACCCAGTAACACAAGAGTGTGTCACTGATAAGAAGGTAAGAAAGCCTTTTGGAAGATGTGGCTTTAAAGAAATTCAGAGGAGGCAGACAAGAATATCAGGAGTGAGGATACAAAGGCAAAAGTGGGAGGAGGGAAAGGGAACCGAAGAGGATTTGGTAGAGGATGAGAGCATAGTAGGGAGTGGGAGGTGGGGGCGGGTGGTGTCTAAGGGAGAAATGAGAGCAGACATATAGGAAATTTATAGGTAGGGCTTTAAAGGTGAGAACTTGAATCTTAAATTTGATGCAGTAAGAGGAAGTGAATGAATATATTCAGAGGGTGGCTCTATGGTTAGACCAGCAGGAAGGGAACATTTCTTAAGCAGAGGCATGTTGGATAGCCTGGAGGGTGTAGAGTTTGCAATATTTGAGAGAGGAAAAGAGATGAAGATAGTAAGGAAAAGGTGGATTTTCCTATAACAGAGGAAAAAAGCAATAGAACTTGGAGACACTGCATTTATGGAAGAAGAGAAGAATCAAAGATAAGATTTGCAAGCCTGGGAGACAGGAAGGATAGTGGAGTTGTTATGGTGACAGGTCAGGAAGGTGGAGAAAAAAGGTTTGGAAGAAATAAGTAGCTCAATTTTGAAGATTAAGAGAGCAGCAGGACATCCAGAGAGAGCTGGAAGCATAAGATCGCACAGATGAGGGTCAGGGTTCAGCTCCAATGTAGAGGTTATTCAGGAATCATCTGCGCAGAAATGTAACTGAAACAATGAAAATGAATGAGATCAGAGGTAGAAAGGAAAGGCATCTTTGGTGATGGGCTGTTAGAGCATGGTTTTAAACAGAAGCAGGAGGGATCTCTTGAAGGTCTCTGCATTGGCAGCCCTAGCTGGTTAGAGTGCCCTCTGATATCAGATTTAGCTCCCTTTAAATCAGGTTTAAAACCTTTTTGAGATCAGTAGGACTTTACTTAGTATATTAATTTTGATTTAACTTTTACATTTTCATCTATTGTATAAGATGCCTTGAGCTTCTTTGGACACGAATACAATTATTTTTAAAGTATGAAACTTTAGAATGAAAGGAGTGTTATACAGGGTTTGGGGATTGTTCAGGAAACAAAACTGTGGAGATAAGATATCACCCAGTCAGGTGCCTAAAAGTTATGACAGCCAAAGTTTATCTGAGCAACTGTACATGGGCAATTCACAGCACCGTCGATGAAATAGTCAGAATTGAGAACAAACTAAACTTAACAATCTGACCACAGTTGATGCATAGACAAAGGGCAGGATATGGCCCAGAATCTGTATTTGTATAATACAACTCCCTGTAGTCAAAGATATCCAGATCCCTTTAACACATATAAGGGGTTTGAATTGAATATCTTATTTTAGGCACTGCTAATTCAGAGTGCGGTGCAAAGGAGACCAACTATATTAAATTACTTATGTATTTAGCACCTGTGTTACAGCTGTAGATCAAGCATTTGTCACTAAGCAGTTAATCAGCTGCCAATTTCTATTTGTATTGGCACTTTAAACTCTAGTTTTATTATCCTTGAGTTAAGATTCAAAGTCTCTGCTTCAGATTAGTGAGGTTAATCAAGGCTTCATATAAGGAATATACTTATGGAATATATAATACAGTAGAACCTCAGAGTTAAGAACACCTCGGGAACGGAGGTTGTTCGTAACTGTGAACAAAATGTTACGGTTGTTCTTTCAAAAGTTTACAACTAAACATTGACTTAATACAGCTTTGAAATTACTATGCAGAGGAAAAATGTGGCTTTCCCTTTATTTTTTTAGTAGTTTATGTTTAACAGAGTACTGTACTGTATTTGCTTTTTTTTTTTTTGTCTCTGCTGCTGCCTGATTGCGTACTTCTGGTTCCAAATGAGGTGTGTGATTGACTGGTCAGTTTGTAATTCTGGTGCTCATAATTCTGAGGTGCTATTGTAGATAGTTTGTATCTCATCATCGCATCAAAGGAGGAGATTGAAGTAGGTAAAGAATGAACGATGTTCTGGAAAAAGAAAACTGAACAAGGAAAATAGAAAAACAAACTGAAGAGCAGATTGATGAAAAACAAGAAAGATGAGATGATGGGTCCAAGAGATAAGCTACTGGACAAAATCAGTGCAGACAGAGAATCTTAGAAGGCAAACATCAAACAATATTGCATGGAAAGAAGATGAGCTGCTCAACAAAAGGCCTAAGGGTGCAGAGACTTGTTTTGCAGTATCTAAAAGGAGGATCCCAGGACCTCAAATTGGGTGATGAAGCCCCAGAACGTGAAACTGACCAGCTTGTTTTCTTCAACCACCTCCTACAACTAATCTATTTTTGATATTCAGATTCACATTCCTTTGGGATCTTGTATGTGAAAGCACTTTGGACTAAAACAAAAATTGAATTTAATATGTTTTTGGCAAAATAAATTGAGATTCAGCTATCGCCACTGACTATTTCTTTACATACTGATCATCAGGCCTTAAAACAAGACAGGAATTAAATTGCCCTTTGTGGTGTTAATTCATACACAAAGGATGCATATTCCTTAACCTACTGGGCTTCCTTTTGTGAGTCTTAAATTTTAAAAACAGGATTGGCTTGAAGGTTCAAATATTTACCCGACAAGATTGACTGGAAAACAAAACAAATTTTAATCACTAACTATTATGTACTATATACACAACCTGAAAGTGGTTCATTCTGAATGGTCTGTGCACCATATATATTATCTAATCTTAAACATAAGTAACATATTTTCATCTAGAGTCAGCATGATGTAATGGTTAGAGTGGGGGACTGGGAATCAGATAGTCACGGAGTATCTGTGCCTCAGTTTTCCTATCTATAAAATGGGAATAATACTTAGATTTCTCAAGGTCTTTGACAGATGCCATTTATATGCAAATTGTTGCTACTTTCTACAAAGCTGGAAGTGGAAAAACTATTGCCAAGCAAATGTTAAACAATAACTAGGATATCGAACGGATGTCAGAAGGTCAGAGACTAAATATAAATTGAGTTGAAAAACAATAAAACTATTGTGTAAATAGAACATTGGCAATGAAACAGATTGAGGTGGTGCAATTAGCTCTGTGCCATCTCTGATGTAGAATCATGTGCTGCAATTACTATTGATTGGTAAATTAGCTTAGTTTGTAACCTGATTAATAAATACCTTCTATAAAAAAAAATTGAGAGTAACCCCTCCTCTTATGGAATTAACTCTAGGAGCTCCATAGTTAAGGTTGTTGAGATTATTATAATGTGGTAAGGGGTGTAGTAGTAAATCGTTTTGTTAGAAAATAATGTAATCATTAAACTTTACATCAGTTACCCAAAAGGTATGACTTAATACTCTGTCGAGTTACAAGTAATCCTGCTTAATACTTTAGGAGTTTGAAAGAACTAAATCTTAACATTCTTTGAGCATTGTCCATATGGATCCCTATCTTTGGTGATACACACATCCGTGCCATGCAACCCTAAACTTTCTAGAAAGCTGTGACTGTTCAGGCTGTGCACTCACCCTTTTTATATGCCTCCAAAGACCAGGTTAGCTGAAAATCAGGGCTAAAACTATTCATTTTACGGAAAACGATTTTTTGCCCTTTTATTGCCTGTGATTTGTTTCCTCAAGAAAGCTTGAAATAGATGTTTTATAAAATATTTGTTTCCTCAAACACTTGTACCCTTTAATATTCTGGAGTTTTTAGCTCAGTAGGTCAGGCATTTATTGCTTGTGGTTGGGAACTGGATTAAGGTGGGCAATTTGGAGGCACTTGGCAAGTTTTTTTTAAAAGGGAAGTTCAATTTGCAAAAATCTTTTTTTGAGATTTCAAGCCCAAATACCTTGGACAATGGACATCTGATAAATGCATCAGAGAATTTAAACATGAAGAGCCAGATTTCCAAGGTCTCCTCTAAATTAGTACCTACTATTTTTCATGCACCATTTTTAATGGACACAAAAACTCACATTTGGCCTTACAACAAGCAATGGTTCATATAGTTCTGGTGATCAGATAACCAACTCACTAATTTGGATGTAATTTTTCAGGTTTACAAAAACCTCTGTCAGGTGTTATTGAAACCATTAACCCCATCACTACTAGTTAGTCCAGTTCAGCATTAAAATTTGCAACCTCATTAATTTCTTTACTGCATAAACATTCTGACTTTTAGATGCTTCTGTAAACCAAATAGCTATACCTTGTAAACTTCACTCATCAATAATTCTGATAATTATTTGACGTTTTCTTTGATGAACATGTACTTTCAAAATTGAATTTTATTAAATTACTTGTGCAGGAACTGATTTTTTTTGTCCTGCTTTTCTAATGCAGCTTACATACAAGCATGTCGTGCCCTGATGATCATTTCCATCGTCTTGGGTCTCTTGGCTACTGTGCTGTCATTGTTTGGTTTAAAGTGCACGCAAGTTGGGATGAGTAATGAAAACACAAAAGTAAAGATTTCTGTAACGGGGGGAGCGATCTTCATTTTAGCAGGTAAGATACCAACATTGTGCATTGAGACTGAACTTAGGACACCATTGGTGCTCAATACTGTTTTCATGATTAGCAAACTAAGTGAAATGTACATCTGTTTTCATAATTTAAAGCTGTAGAACTATTTAATGGTTTATTTAAGTATGTGCATTTTGAATTTTTCTCCATAGGACTCTCTTCCATGGTGGCTGTTTCTTGGTATGCTGCAAGGATTACTGCTCAGTTTTTTGACCCACTGTATGGTGGAACGAAGTAAGTAAATGGACCTGTTGTACCAAATTGGTGAATATTTTTAAGATAGCATCAGTAATTTCAGTGGGCAGTTTCCTGTAAGGGTTTTCCAGGACCCCGTAGTCTGTACTGGTCAAGTTATCCCATCCTGCTTAAAGAAAAATTTATCAACAACTCAGCCTTTGAAATCCTCTTTCCCACAGGATGGAGGAATTATTGCTGGTTGGGAGGACTGGGGTATGTTCTCACTTTCAAGGAGTCAAGGAATGTGCAAGGCATACCAGCCTCAAATTCTCAGTCATGGCGCATTGGCACAGAGTGTACATCCCTCTGTTCTATTGGCAGGATCTCCTGTCACTAATGCACCATTGCATTGGCTGTCTGTGACCCTTTTGTGGCTCTTAGAATGCAGAACCAAAGTTAATGTGACATGGAGCATTTACCAGCAAGAAATCCTCCAGATTCACAGGTGTGCTTGCTCCAAAATGGCTTCTTCTTTGTTCCTTCATGCTCCCTGAAATTCAGAGCCTCTCCTATGTGGCTGCACAGAGATTTCTGAGGGAAGGTGAAACACACAGAATAGGTGGTGCTGTGGGAAGGACTTGGCTTTATTAGTAATTATTTGTATTACCATAGCACCTAGGAGTCCTAGTCAGGGACCGGGACCTCATTATGCCAGGTGGTATACAAACTCAGAACATAAATACAGTCCCTGCCCCACAGAGCTTACAATCTAAGTAGAATGGATACAACTTAAACTGCGTTTGGAACATCTTGGAGGCCTATTCATAGAATGGCAGTAACAGCTTTGGAGGATATGACAATGATGGACATTTTGGTATCCTGTCCTTCTGTCTAGAGAATATACAGTGCAATGATATGTGCCCTCAGACTAAATGGATTTTGGTTAAGAGTGTCTTAAAAATAGCCACCACCAAATTCGAGTATAAATCATATTACATAATAGAGTGACTTCTGCCCACCCCAAGATCCCTTTGTCTGAATGGAATATAAATTCCAAAGAAAGAACTTGAAGGTAATATATTGCCTTTTCAGAATAATATGAACAGTTTAAAATTCAGAAACATCCAGGAAAAATTCCAGGACCAATCTTACCTTTGCTCCATATCCCCACCCTTCCTGTGTCTCTAGGCTTAAAAGCTTACTTGTTGAGTATGGCAATAACCCATTGTGACGAGTTGGATCACAGAAACCCCCTTGGGAGCTGCCATCCGATGTGCCCAGACCACTTCTACCCCTGCCTTCCCTGCCAGCTCAGGACTCCAGCACCCTGTCTTGCTGAGCCAGACACTCCCGTCTGCTCCAACAAAGACCCAGGGTCTGAATTACTTTCCCCAAAGCAGCAGGTTTACCTGAAAGCAGCTAACAGAAGTGTCCTTGTCTTTAACACCCAGATGCCCAACTCCCAATGGGGTCTAAACCCAAATAAATCCGTTTTACCCTGTATAAAGCTTATACAGGGTAAACTCATAAATTGTTCGCCCTCTATAACACTGATAGAGAGATATGCACAGCTGTTTGCTCCCCCAGGTATTAATACATACTCTGAGTTAATTAATAAGTAAAACGTGATTTTATTAAATACAGAAAGTAGGATTTAAGTGGTTCCAAGTAGTAACAGACAGAACAAAGTAAGTCACCAAGCAAAATAAAATAAAATGCACAAATCTATGCCTAATCAAACTGAATACAGATAAGATCCTCACCGGTTCCAGAATGCTCCCTTTTACAGACTAATCTCCTTTTAGCCTGGGTCCAGCAATCACTCACACCCCTTGCAGTCACTGTCCTTTGTTCCAATTTCTTCCAGGTATTCTGGGGGTGGGGTGGGGGTGGAGAGGCTCTCTTTAGCCAGCTGAAGACAAAATGGAGGGGTCTCCCAGGGGTTTAAATAGACTTTCTCTTGTTGGTGGAGACCCCCTCCTCACTCCTCACTCATTCCAGCAAAGTCCAGCTCCAAGATGGAGTTTAGGAGTCACCTGGGCCAGTCCCATGTCCATGCATGACTCACAGTTTTTACAGGTAGCATCCATTGTTTACATCGGGGTCGGCAACCTTTCAGAAGTGGTGTGCCAAGTCTTCATTTATTCACTCTAATTTAAGGTATCGCGTGCCAGTAATACATTTTAACGTTTTTAGAAGGTCTCTTTCTATAAGTCTATAATATATAACTAAACTATTGTTGTATGTAAAGTAAATAAGGTTTTTTAAATGTTTAAGAAGCTTTATTTAAAATTAAATTAAAATGCAGAGCCCCCTGGACCAGTAGCCAGGACCTGGGCAGTGTGAGTGCCACTGAAAATCAGCTTGTGTGCCGCCTTCGGCACGCGTGCCATAGTTTGCCTACCCCTGGTTTACATGCTACCTTGAACGTCCTCAAGTAGACTTCTTATGTGGATTGGAGCATTCAAAGATCCATTGTCCTTTAAGTGTTTCTTGATTAGGTACTTAATTTCAACATTCCTTTCTCCAGGAACTGACCAAATGCTCTATTAAGGTTATTTAGAAATCAAGCCAGTACACAGACAACATTCATAACATTCATAACATTGAATACAAAAATGATGCATGCAAATAGGATTACTACATTCAGTAGATCATAACCTTTATGGAGATATGTTACATGGCATATGTAGCATAAAACACATTCTAAGCATATTTCCATAGAGCCTTATGGGAGGTACCGTCACACCCATGTCCATCTTTCCAGGCTATATTGTATACAGAACTATCTCCACTACCTGTTGGGAATGTTAAAGTGGATAAAGGGCAGATCTTTGGGATTCACACTTTGCAATGGACAGGGCCCAAATTTGTCAGCTCATAGTACAGAGCCGTTGGTGGATGTCTTAGCCAGCTGCCTTGGTGACTGAACTGAAGGAAAGGGGAGGGCATTTGGAAGCTGGCTGGTGCATGTTTCTGAGACATTAGGAATCTATCAAGCATGGCCTATACACTGCTGCTCCTCTGAGATTTGGGAACCTTTTATAAAAGCAATATCTGTTAAGGTTGCATGAATGCCTCCTTGTAGCACTGGCTATTTGGCGCTGAAGCTGTAAGAAGATGTGCAGTACCTGGCAACCTCTGTTCTTTTATTTCTTGGCTAGCTGTGGGTATATGTTGTGTTCCTGTCATCCCAATTCAGTTTAATCTATGAATTTCATTACACTCCTCTTTATTCTTTCTTCCATTTCATGAATAAAGCTGTTACATAAAACAGATCCTAGCAGATACCTGTGGGAAACCCCCATCCCCCTAAACATTTCATTCCCTCCCTCCCACCTCATACTCTGGGGGCAGGGGTTTCCCTCCGCGGGCTGCTTCTGCCTGCAAGCACCATCCCCGCAGCTCCCATTGGTCGGGAACGGGGAGCTGTGGCCAATGGGAGCTGCGGGGGTGATGCTTGCAGAGAGGGGCAGTGCGTGGAGCCACATGTCCCCGCACCCCCACTCCCCCAGGAGCCGCAGGGACACATTGGCCCTTTCCGGGAGTGGCGTGGGGCCAGGGCAGGCAGGGAGCCTGGCTTAGCGGCAGCCACGCTGTGCCGCAGACCGGGAGCCGCCGGAGGTAAGTGCTGCCTGGTGGGATGCCACACCCCAATCCCCAGCTCTGAGCCCCCTCCCAGAGCCAGCACCCTGTACCTCCTCCTGGACGCCAACACTCTGTCCCAGCCCGGAGCCCCTTCCTGCACCCAAATTACCTCTCAGAGCCCACATCCCACACCCCTCCTGCACCCCAACACTCTGCCTCTGCCTGGAGTTCCCCCTACACCCAAACTCCCTCACAGAACTTGCACCCCTTACCCCCTCCTGCACCCCAACCCCCTCTCCAGGCTCAGCCCAGAGCCCCCTCCCACACTGTGAACCCCTTGGCCCCAACCCAAAGCCTTCACCCCCTTCCAAACCCCAACACCCTACCCCAGCCTGCTGAAAGTGAGTGAGGGTGGGGGAGAGCGAGCGACGGGGGGGGGGTGGAGTGGGGCGTGGCCTCAGGGAAGGGGTGGGGTAGATCCTGGGTTGCCCTTAAATTCAAAAAGTGATCTTGGGTGTAAAAAGGCTGGAGACCACTGCTTTAGAGGATTCTCACCCATCCCTTTATAACACTATGTTGGGGTTCCACCGGGCTCTGTCCTAGGTTCTGTTCTCTTCTCCCTCTACACCTTATTTCTGGGTAATCACTCTCAGAAACACAAATTCAAATACAATCTCTATGCTGACTACTCACAGTGCTATCTGTACTCTGGACCTGTCTCCCTCTGTCCAAACTAAACTCTCAGCTTGTGTCTGACATCTCCTCGGGAATGTCTAGCTGTCAGTTCAAGCTCAACCTGGCTAAACCAGAACTCCTAATTTCCTCCCTGAAATCCTTCCCGCTGTCTCCTGTCTTGTACACTGTAGACAACACCACCATCCTGCCAGTCACTCTCATCTGTAATCTGGGCGTCGTCTTCAACTTGGATCTCTCTCTAGGTCCTCACATCCTGGCTGTGTCTAAATCTTGCAGATTTTTTCAGCATAACGCCACTAGGATACAGCCTTTCCTATCCATCCATACAGTTCAACTATCATCCTGCTCTTATTATCTTGCATCCCAGTTACTGCAACATTCTTCTCTTTGGCCTTGACAAATGCAATCTTTCCCCATTCATATCCATTCAGAATGCTTCTGCAAAGACCATTCTCCTTACCCATCACTTTGACCATGTCACCCCACTCTTTGCATGGTTCTGACTCATCACTTTCCATGCCTATCCCCAACCTGTCTATCACCTCTCATTCATTATTGAAAGATCAGCTCCTGATTCCAATCTGCAGCCATAGCTCACTTGTTAAATTTTCAAACAAGCACTTTTGTGCTTTCTCCCATGCTGTCCCTTACCCTTGGGAGAAGCGCCTCATAAACAACCACAAAGCTACAGTAGAACCTCAAAGATACAAACATTAGAGTTACGGACTGACTAGTCAACAGGATACCAAGTGAAACCGGGAGTAACCAATCAGGCAGTAACAGAGACCAACAACAACAACAACAAATACTGTACTGTGCCTGTATTGCATCTTAAAGGTAGGCACATCTGGGCTGCCTGTCCCCACCCCCATGCATGGGGTAGCCACTAACAGCAAGACATTGGGGCTGCCAGCCCAAGGCAGCCGGAGCCAGCTAGTAGAGCAGGAGCAGCACTAGGGTGACCAGATGTCCCGAATTTATAGGGACAGTCCTGATTTTGGGGTCTTTTTCTTATATAGGCTCCTATTACCCCCCACCCCCTGTCCCAATTTTTCAAACTCGCTGTCTGGTCACCCTAAGCAGCACTGGGGTCTGCACCACTTTCACTCCTTCCCCCACTCCCCTGGAGGGGGTTACAGACCCTGCCTGGAGGGGGAAAGCTAGCAAACTCATGCTGGTGCTGAGTAGGGAGCTCAGCTGCTGCTGAAACCTGGCCTGGAGTTTCAGCTGCTGGATCTGGAGTCCGACCTGCGCTTTGTTCAGAGTTACAAACATTTCAGAGTTATGGACAACGTCCATTCCCAAGGTGTCCATATCTCTGAGGTTCTACTGTACTTCATTATCCTCCTTCAAATTCCTCCTTCAAACTCTCCTTTGCCCTGATGCCTACAAAAACATGACAGCAGTTAGGCTGCTGGTGTGCTGAGACCACAGCCTGTCGTGCTGACCAATATTGTCTTATTGTTTCCTTGTACTCAACTATTTGTCTATATCCATCTGTTGTTTTATATTTTAATTGTAAGCTCTTTGGGGCAGGGACTGTCTTTTTTTCCGTGTTTGTACAACATCTGGCACAATGGGGCCCTATTCCATGACTGGGATTCCTAGGTACTGCGATCATACAAATAATAACATTAAGATCTCCATTAAAAAAAGAAGGGTGATGAGTTTCTATCTGGCCTTGTGAAAGACTGACTAAACCAGTCATTCTTGACTATTTATTACTGATATTCTGGGTTAGTCCTCCTTACTGTTACCACTTGCTGGTAATACCAGGTTAGATATGAAAAATCTGGACATGAAGAGAACTCCAGTTGACTACATAGAGCTAAGCTCTTCAGGAAGTCCACCAGCTGTTATTAGAATATAGGGAGAAGTATAAGGGTGAAGCAATCTTGGAAAAGCAAAGGTTAGAACTGGATGAGAATTTGCATTCAGACCTGGTATGAATAGACAGAAGTTCCTTTGCTAGAAGGAAACTAAGTTTTCTACATTACAGCAAGGGAACCATATCTACAATATGCATCTATAACATTGCTGTCTTTGAGATTTTTAGGGTTGCTACTTTCAGATCAGTTCACACTTTTAACTAAACGTTTTCTTGGTAGGAGTGCTAGATCAGACACTAATTGCTTATCTGTTTAATAGTCTCCTATAGTGGGGATCTGTATTGGTAATTCTGTGTAGGAGAAAATTATTACGCTGAAGAGATAATACTGAGATCTCCAGATGTAAGTGGATAAGTGCAGTAAACCTTTTTTCCCCTTTTATCTTCAAGCTGTTGCTCCATGTATTCTGTTCTCAGACACTGTAAATATATGTCCTTTATGACCAACTCTTCGGTTTTTCTAAGCAATTACCTATCCCCCTTTATCTCCAGGTTGCTTATTAATTTTTGTTCTTTAAATCCCTGATTCAGCAAAGCACTTAAGCATATGCTTAAGAGGTTTGTTGATTAGAGATACAAATGCTTACATTATTGGCCATATCATCTATTATGTAACATTTAATTGGGTACTGAAACTGCCTGGTTTATAATTCTCTGCATTCTTTACCAAGAATGATGCTAGCTTTTTATACAATTAGCACATCTTATAGCTAGTACAGTGTAAAATGTATTACTGCTTCATATAAAATATATAATAATATCATGGAGAAAGCTTTAAATCTTCTATGTGTGATCCTGTTGTATGATGCTTCCATAAAATCCTTCATATTCCAGGTATGAACTAGGAGATGCACTGTACTTAGGCTGGGCTGGATCGATTCTGTCTATGCTTGGTGGGATCTTCTTGACTTGTTCATGCAAAGGGAGAAAAAGAGGAAAGCACAGGTAGCTCTTTATCTTAAAGATCAAAATAAATTATATACTTCAATCAGTGTCAATTTATGCATAGAAAGTGATTTTGTTCCCAATTATTCACTTCTGTATTGTGTAGATGCAAAAACTAGAGGCTGGGACTGTCAATTCATGTTGATAAGTAGTCAACTTGCCATAAACTTGTGATGTAAACATGTATATACTCTTTACGCCTATCCTTCTGACCTTTGACACTGGCTTGTTAAAATTTGAAATAATCAGTTTTATATTTTTTATAATTATGGGCAGTGTTGGTGCTTCTAATGAATGTACAATGGAATTGTGCAGTCAAAGAGCAGAGCTTCCTTTGTATTGGTAAAATTGCAATACAGATCTTTAACTTTTTTTTTGTATTATGGCAATAGTGCTATAATTTTCTAATCATATATTTTCACTACCATTAAAAGAATCTAATTCCATTTATCTTGCAGAAAATAAAATCATTTTTTCCCCCAAAGAAACTGATACAGCTTAAGAAATTCTGAGATTTTTCTTGTTTCTTGTAGAAAGGTTTGTTTAGCAATATGTCAGAAAAACTAAGATTTCTGGCCTGACTACTTATCCTTTTTCATTGGAAAAACATAATCTTTATTTAAAGCAAGTCAGATATGCAGCAGTTGTCTGGGAAAAGGTTGCACTTGTCAGAAATAGCAAAGGTCTGTGCACCCTTGAAATGTCCAAGGAATACTAGGACCAAGTACATCTAAACCACATTTATTTAAACTAGGGTGACCAGATGTCCCGATTTTATAGGGACAGTCCCAATTTTTAGGTCTTTTTCTTATATAGGCTCCTATTACCCCCCTCCCCCCCCCACTCCCTGTCCCGATTTTTCACATTTGCTGTCTGGTCACCCTAATTTAAACCTTTAAAAAAAGGCGATGCACAGAAGGAAGAAGCATGTTGTATGATGCTTTACTTAAACATTAGAAAAAGCTGCGTGAGAACAGCCAATGAGGGACAGTATTACGTTGAGCACGATATACTATTGCATATTGAGCCTGGTCCAAAGCCACTGAAGTTGATGGACAAATTTCTATTGACTTAATAGGGCTTTGGATCTGACCCATAATGCACTGACTCACTAATTTTCAACATGATTTTAGTAAATCCTTCAGTGAAACCTAGTGCAGAATTTAAAGCTCTGTACTAAGGGTGAGATACCAACAGCATGGACCCAAGATAATTTTCCACTACATTCTTTATCGTATTGATTTATGTTAAAATTTGCAACTAGCATAAATAAAGATTCCTGCTTAGATCAGTTAAACTGATTTTGTCAAAGAGCATGTGGATGTATAGTACTTAATAATTTACAGTTCGTTTTTCTTAATTACAGCGACCGCAAGTATGACTACTCCGCTGGCCAGACAGCTCATCAGCCACGCATTTACACCAAAAATTCGGATACAGTCAGAACAGCCAAAGATTATGTGTAAACTCTTCTTTTATTTTTTAATTGTTTGTACGTTAACATCTTGTCAATCCAAATAAAAAGAGAAACTAATTTTTGAGTGTTCTAGTTCAGGCTGCAATCTTTATCTCAGTATTGAGGTTGTTATATGTTTTAGTACTTCCTTCTGGGAATATTTTGAAAATGGAAACAGTTAAGTTTCTGGAAAGATATTGCCACATGGAGATATCCTGTTCATTGACAAACCAAGCAAAATGAAGCCATAATGTATGGTGTACCCTGACAACAAACCAAGACTAATTGTTAATCTATTTTTGACTGGCTCAAACAGTGAAACTGACATGCTGCAACTAATCACAACCTAATAAAACTAGTGTTGTAAAATTTACTGTAATTTTATTAATACTTCAGCTTCTTATTTTTTAAAAAATGTTTTAGCTTTTAAGAGTAAATAAGAATTAACCCTTGAGTGATTTGCAGTTCTTAATTAAAGTTGTTATGGACAGTATTAATGAAACATTAATTTTATTATATTTGCACTTAAAGACATATGTTTTATTGATGTTCACATTATGTCTAGTACAGAGGTTCTCAAACTGGGGGGTGCACCCACCTCGGGTGTCTGGAATGTATTTGGGGTGGGGTGAGAAGCTTTAGGGGGAAAAAAACTTACTGTGCACATTTTACCCACAACGATGAATAACTAGCAAAGCTGATTATTCCAGACATATCAGGTCCTCAGATGGCGCTCTGCATTTACCTGTAGATGGCTCTGTGCATTTTGATGGATTTCTGTTAAGTTTGCATAGCATTATAAAAAGTCATGGCCATCTGTACATTAATCTGTTTGCTATGACGTGATGTGCACATTTAATTGTAAAAACAACGAGGAGTCCAGTGGCACCTTAAAGACTAACAGATTTGTTTGGGCATAAGCTTTCATGGGTAAAAAACCCGAAGGTGCCACCGGACTCTTTGTTGTTTTTGTGGATACAGACTAACACAGCTACCCCTCTGATATTTAATTGTAAGCATGGACCACAATCACAGCTTTGCTTTTGCTCTTCTTACAATGGATCACTGGCTCATTCGTGCAACAGAAAAACCCCCCACTCAGGTGAAAAACAAAGAAGCCAAAATTGATTCAAGTGAAGCACTGCTGCCACATACATTGGTATAGGTACTTGTGTGGCATGAGTGGGGGCGGGGTAGTGGGTCACATAAGCTACTATAGGCACAAAGGGGGGGGGCACAATCAAATAAGTTTGAGAACCACTGGTCTAGTATGTGGGATTTGTAGTGGAACTTTTAAAAAAAAATTGCAGAACACAACACACTAAAATCCTTTTCCAGTGGATGCCAAATATACAAATAGAATAATATACAAGGAATACTGCAAACAGTCAGGAATGGAGAAGCCATCTGATAAAGGGATGCATTATCTATCTGATGCCTTATTCCCAAATCATTGATTATTTTTTTACTTATTGTTTTGTGGATTAAAAAAAATCCATTTACACTTGAAACTGAAAAAACCCATTGTATTAGAATTGTCTAATTCAAACTATTCCAAGGTGGCTCTGGTCTGCAGTAATTTTATGGTTGTAACTTTCAGTCATTAGCACTTTCATCTCAAGTTACTCTGCTGCTGGGAACATCCTTTGTATTGTATAAGCATTTAGTCATTGAAGATTAGCTAACCTTTGTAAAAATTACATTGGTTTGCTGAGCAATGCCAAATGAAATTTCACATTGACAATTTTACAGTTTTCATAATTATTTTTTAAATTTCAAATGTATTAAAACAGTTCAACAAAATAATCCTCTACTTTGTCCGATGTTGAGCCCCATGATTAAATTTAAATGTAGCCTGAGTTGTAAATTCTGTCTCCAATATACCCAGATAACATATTTCCTATTAAATTGTATAAGGGCTCTTAGCAGAAACATTGTTTTGCATGTGTGATACAGAATGTTCTTTTACACCCTGGTGATCTATTCAGTACGTCAGTTTGGGGACTGTTAAATCTCATTTGGCTTAGTAAATGGTAATGGAATGGATGGAGATTACGTTATAATGCCAGTTTCTTCCCCTTTGTTTTAATATTGTGATGGATATTTCAGTACTGCTGAAACCAAGGGAAAACTAAGCTAATTCAGGCATAGAATGAGCAGTAGCTGTGTAAGCTTCCCACACAGAACTCTGCCAGTATTCAGCCTGTGGTCTGCAGTGCCCCTCTATTCTAGTTCTAGACCTACTTATAAACAAGTAGGTGAGGGTTGTCAAACTTATTTTGTGGAGAGGCCAAATTGCACTCTTAATTATTGCCCAATGGATGGGGTACAGATTCGAACTATATACTGTTCTAGGCACAGTAGTTCTCCCACTAATGTCATTGGGAGCTTTGTACCAAGATCAAGAGTAGAATATAGCCTGTATTTAGTAATGAAAAGTTTTTATTTAGTATCCTATTGTCATATTTAGCATCACTCAAAGGGAAAACATGCTCATCATTAGGACAGCACCCTTTGTTTTTCTTCCTTCCCTATCCTTTATGTTTGTCTCTCTTCCCTGTTCATTTCTCTTCCTTGCTTCACTCTGCACCTTTTTCCCTGCAGCAATTTCCGCCACCTGCGGGCTGCTCTCCTACCCCAATTCCATCTGCTAAAATGATCAACAGTTAAATATTTCATTAGGCTTTAAAGTTAGCACCTCAGTGAGCTGAATGAGGAAATTCACACCTCATGTCATTGTTGTAGGTTGTTTATAGGATCGGGGAAAATAATACTGCTTTGGTTACACTCTGTTCACATTTGGAAGATTATCTTTGCACCCATAAAGTTTAGAATTTTTTTAAAAGTCTGCTTAATCTGCAGAATCTGAATGTCATGCAAACCTCAAAAATACATTGAGAAGGCTGGATGTTTTATGTTCTTCTAGTTGGTTTTGCAGCCCTGCTAGGCCTTTTAGAAGCAATTGTGTTTAAAACTTTGAAAAAGAAAATTTTAATCAGAATTATATTTATTTGGAAGAAATCATTTTTTCAGAAGAATGACCCAACTGATGCTGCGTCTGTAAATGTTCTTCATATCTCTGCAGCTGAGTCCAGAATCCTGCGTTGGGCTCTACTCCTGGTCTGGCAGTCTTCACAGTCTAGAAAAAGTGACAAACATTGCATGTGTAGTAGAAATTGTGCAGGAAATCAGGCAAGATATTCCCCCTCCTCTGCCCCCATGACTTCTGAGAAAGTTGATTTTGATATTTCTATGTGAGAATAACTGTGAAATGTCCTTGTTTTGTATATTTTTTGCGTATGCCAAAGAATACATGTATCATTTTTTGAGTAATCTGATCTGTTGTATCTGGGGAAGTGAGGGTTAGTCCAGTTCCTAGTGAAGTGGCATCAACATGACAATCATCTTAATTAGTAACTTTTCTGGTAGGTCTAATAGAAAGGCCAAGGGTGAAAGCACATATAGACTGAGCCCCACTTGGTGGGCACTCCAAATCAAAGTTGAGGCATTATTAGTAGGGCATTATTATTATCTAAGGTACTGTTTATCAGGAACAATAAATATTGTCTCTGTGCAATGTTTGGCTATTACATAGATAACATTGCTATGAAGGAGATCAGGATTAACACTGCCAAGTGATATCTGCACAGATTTGCTTGATTTTTTCCACTGAGTGACTTTCTCTGTCTACACCTCATTTTATGTTCATTTGCCATGGATTTGCAAATGCAATCAGGAATGTTCACAGAAACAGCCAACTTTCTGCGAATATTCTGCTGTGTTTTCTTAAAGAACATTTGACTTTGTAATTGTATTTGTTCCAGAAACCTAATTTTAAAAGCTTCCCTTGTCCAGTCAGGGACCAGAAATTTAGGATGGGATTGTGTCCAATCATAACAGCTCAAATTTGGAATGCTGAATATTCTTAAACTGCTTACAAACCACAGTCCAATAATATTCACAGGATTTCAAGTGAATACATTTGAAAATGTTCAGACAATTTGTGAATAAAATTGGAAAAGATAAAAAAAGCATGATTTGCCCTGCTTTAATATATAAATAAAATGGGCTAAGGCCACTAAAATGCATCTATAAAACTACATCAGATTTTGTCAGTATTATCAATAATGGCACTCATATGTGTCCAAGTTAGTAAAGCAATTTAAATAGTTTTATCTCCAGCTGCTTATTTTTTTCAGATAGGAATGCTGTCTCCTATATTGTTTGTTTCTTGTGTTCTTAGGAATTGGGTCATTATTCATAACATAATTTGAAATGAATTTCTTATCAAACATAAGAGATAACTTTCAAGCATGAGTACAGTACCTCAAAGGCATCCTTGAGAGTGAGATTTTGGTGTCTCATCAGATAGGCAGTGCAGATCGCTGCAGATCTGCTGCGGCCATTTTTACAGTAAACTAAGCATTTTCCACCACTTTGAACTGTGTCCTCTATGGCATTGTTGCACTGTTCAAAATACTTATACAAGTCCTCCAAAGGGTCATCAAAAACAGGAACGCGCAGGCTTCGGACGTGGTGAAGGCCTGGGAATGGCTGCTGCCTGGAGACATTAATACAGAATGTAACTCCCTCTTGAGTGAGGAGTTCTTTGTTGCAGGCTGCTCTAGAATTACTGATTAGCAAAGAGTCGGTGATCTTACAGAGCTGTAACATTGGCAACAAAGGGTGCAGTGTCACCACTGCCCTCTGATGCTTTCATAGGCTGATTTTGATGAGAAGCATTAAGGACTGTGGCAGAACACAAAATGATACTTAAACCCTATTAATTGAAAGTGCAGTTTGTTTCCTGCAGCACTTTGGCTTGTTTCTGCTGTCCTGTTCCTTAGCCATCTGTGCTGTGCTATATTTATTCTACACTTACTGTACCAGAACTAAAGGATTCCTTCAGGTCCTAGTGCTATAGTGTGATAGAAACATCTGATAAATTAAAACACATGTCAGAGCCCACAGAGCAATTGTAGAACAGTTTAGAAATTTGAATAGCACCAATTTCTGCAACAATTTTGTAGCTTCTCAACACAAAAATAAATTAATCTGCCCCAGGACTACTGCTTATTCAGAAAGTAATACTACCGTAACCCCTGAAATATTGGAATAAAATGGAACTTGAAGCAAATAGAATATATTGCACCAAATCCGAAGCAGTGGATTGTTTTTAGGAGCTTGGAGTATTTTCTAAAATGCTAATGTTAATAGAAAACGGCACACCCATTTTGCTCAGCACAGCATTCTGAAGTTTGCAGAATGTTTGTGGATGAAAGTTTTCAATCACTCTGCACTTTTTGTGGCTAAAAAGTGAGCAAAGAAATGATATAATGAAAGGTACTATAATAATGCAAGATATCATATATTATTGTAAAAGGTGATGGATTGAAAAATGAAGAGACTAGGAGACAATAATTTGAGTTCTAATCCTGCCCAACCCACTTGTTTGCCATGCAACCTTGGAAAATACTTGACCTCTCCATCTCAGTTTCTCCATCAGATGCATAAAATACTTATTTACCTATCTCCCATGAGTATTACAAGGATTAATTAATGTTGGTATGATTCTTTGTAAAAACTATGACTTCTTCTTCGAGTGCTTGTTCATGTCCATTCCAATCAGGTGTATGCACGCGCGTGCACGTTGACCAGAAGATTTTTCCCCTAGCAGCATCCGTTGGGTTGGCCTGGGTGCCCCTTGGAGTCGCGCCTTCATGGCGCCTAGTATATAGCCCTGCCAACCCGCCCCTCCTTCAGTTTCTTCTTACCGCCAGTGACGGTGGCTGGAACTTCCCTTAGCTCTTGCTCAGCAAGTTCGGTTTTTATCTGGTTGTATATAGTTAGTTCCTTAGTATTAGTAGAGTTATTAGTGTCTTAGTATAGAGTTTGTTGGGGGTTCCCCCCACACTCCGGTTCCTGGAGCCGTGGTATGCCGCGGTCCCTGGGTTCAGGGGTGAAAGTAAGTCCAGGGACTTACCGGTACGCTGGGGCCAGCTCTGGCCCCCAGAAGGGGTGGGGCCTAGGGTGGAAGGGGCGTGGCTGAGGGAGTCAGAGCCAGCCCCAGCCCACCCTGTAAGGTAAGTGCCCCCCCCCCGGGGTAGCAGCAGCAGCCCGGGGCTCCAGGGGCTATTTAAAGGGCCTGGGGCTCCCCTGCTTCTACTGCCCCGGCCCTGTAAATAGCTGCGGGAGCCCTGGGGAAGCGGCGGGGCTCCCGTGACTATTTAAAGGACCAGGGCAGCAGAGGCAGCAGGAGCCTCAGGCCCTTTAAATAGCCCCTGGAGCCCCCTGCTACCCCTGGGCTCCGGGGGCTATTTAAAGGGCCCAGGGCTCCCCTGCTTCTACCGCCCTGGCCCTTTAAATAGCCGCCGGAGCCCCACCGCCACTACTCCAGGGCTCTGGCAGCTATTTAAAGGGCCAGGGCAGTAGAAGCAGCAGGAGCCCCGGACTTTTTAAATAGCCCCCAGAGCCCCGCAGCTCTACCCCAGGGCTCCAGCAGTGGGGCTCTGGTGGCAATTTAAAGGGCCTGGGGCTCCAGCCACTGCTGGGAGCCCCAGGCCCTTTAAATTGCCCCCTGGGGAAGCTGGGCCGCCCCGGTACGGCAAACCGGTTCTTGCCGGTATGCCGTACTGGGGCGTACCGGCTTACTTTCACCTCTGCCCGTGTTTCAAAAACTGTGTGGCCTGACTTTTTGTCTATCGCTTAATATCACTTAAAATCTTCTTTTGTAGTCAATAAATTTGTTTAACTGTTTATCTTTACCAGTGAGTTTGCCTGAAGTGCGTGGCAAATCTGCTCAGGTTTGCAAAGGCTGGTGTATGTCTACTTTCCATTGATGAAGTGGTGAACCAATTAATAAATTTGCACTGCCTGTCTTGAGCAGTGGAAGATGGTATGTTCCTGAGGTACAGTACTGGGAGCTGCGGGGATTTGGCCAGTGTCTTTCTCTGTGTGATTCATGAGTGGCTCTGGGAGCATTCATGCAATCTAGCTGGGTGGGGGGGCTCCACATCCGGTTGTGCTGACTGATAACAGCACCTGGAGGGGGTTGCGGCTGGTCACTAGCAAGGCATTGTGAGAGACAGCCCAGGCCGGAGAGAGTTAAGGGGGCACAGCGGTCCCATGGTCCTGGGCTGCACCCTGGGGATCCCATCACAGTGGCGCAGTGAGCAGGGTGAAATACACAACTTGTTGTACTGAGCAAAATTTGCACTTCATATACTGGTGTAAAGATTTAATTTGTATAAACTTGTCTTATCTAGGCACATCTCTTGGATTTGATGTTTGCAGAGAAGATGAATGCAGTGCCACTTGTCTTCTTGTCCTGTCTGGGTCTGTGATGGTCCATGTATCAAGGGGTTGAGGGTGCAAGGTGGGCTAGCACAGGGCTCATTGTGTCATTCAACCAGGTCTCAGTGATGCAGCTTATATTGGGTGTTTCGTCACTGATGAGGTCATGGATTGTTTATTGTTTGTTAATGGTAGATCTTGCATTGATCAATATCATCTTTAGTTCATGTTGTTTTGTGTGTTCTGCTTCCAGCCCATGCCTAGTAGTGGTCTTGTGCAGCATACAGGTGTTAGATGTCTGGAACCTTGTTTCTTATGTCCATTTTTCCACTGAACTGAGATAGGTGATTATGTGGATTGTGCTAGGGAATAATCTGAATGGAGGAATGATTGGCTGGATATCCAGAAGCCATGGGAAAGGCATGTCTATTGGATATTTTTTGGAACTGTAAGCTGCTTGAGTCCTGGGAATGGGTGGAGCTGAAGCAGTGTGCTCCTGGAGTATTGGTGGCATAACAGCAATGGAAATAACTGTAGTTACAATAATAATGGATATGGTTGAGGCCAGTAGAAGGAGAATGTGTGAATGGCATCATAAGAATGGCCATACTGGGTCAGACCAGTGGTCCTTCTAGCCCAGTATCCTGTCTTCTAACAGTGGCCAGTGCCAGGTGCTTCAGAGGTAATGAACAGAATGGGACAATTATCGAGTGATCCATCTCCTGTCATCCAGTCCCAGCTTCTAGCAATCACAGTTTTAGGGATACCCAAAACATGGGGTTGCATCCCTGACCATCTTGGTTAGTAGCCATTGATGGACTTATCCTCCATGAACTTATCTAATTATTTTTTGAACCCAGTTATACTTTTGGACTTTACAACATCCCCTGGCAATGAGTTCCACAGGTTGACTGTGCATTCTGTAAAGTAGTACTTCCTTATATTTGTTTTAAACCTGGTACATATTAGTTTCATTGGTGAGCCCTGGTTCTTGTGTTATGTGAAGGGGTAAATTATATTTCCCAGTTCTCCAGAGCAGCATTCAACTACTTTAACCATGAGACCCTCCTTCCCCTTCCTGCAGTCCTCTGCCTCATTCACTACTTCTGCAACAAATGAGGCAGAGGGCTTCCAGGAAACAGTCTCATTCATTACACAATGGTGATTCATCCTCAGAGCAAGCTCATCCTGTGCACTGAATGAGGCAGGGGTCCTGTGGAAAAAATAGTATGCGATCATGTAATTAAAGACTGTATCATAATGCATACACACAAGGGGGCTGAATTCAGGTTGTACAGGCAATTTTAATACTATAATTTCCTCACTTTTGGGTGCTTCACTCTGCAACCTTAATAATGTTTTTTTAGCTTTTGTGTGTGTAATTTCCTATGTTTTTTTAAAAAAAAAGCAAACTGAAAAAAACAAATTTCATCATGTGGCATCATATTGACACCCCTGTGGGTCATCGGCCTGGTTGGAACATTTAGATCTACCATGCATGGTTAAAACTTATTTTTCCTAAGTCTCATTCTTGGAAATGTCTGAACTGTTTTGACTGAAGCTTTCCCCAAAAAATTCAGGCTGAGGCAGACACCTGGCATGTAGAATTTTGGCCCAAATGGTTGAAGTTTGGCAAAGTTATAAGCAACTGAAAACAGGATCTTATAATGGGAACTGTTGTGCAACCTTAAAAACAGGTGGCACTACCAGCCCTGCCTATAGTATTTTATGATCTTTAACATTTTGTAAATAATGCCCACATATTAAGGTGATTGGTGCTCTAACATTAAATAATTCAACATAGTGTGTATAGTTAATAAACTGCTTTGGGAGGCGTGAAAGGTGCAATATATTATGGAATCTGATAGGCAGAGATATTGGTTAAAAATAAAAGAAGAATTAATATTGTGACGGGTTGGATCACAGAAACCCCCTTGGGAGCTGCCACCCAATGTGCCAAGACTACCCCTGCTTCTGTTTTCCCTGCCAGCTTAGGGCTCCAGCACCCTGTCTTGCTGAGCCAGCCACTCCTGTCTGACTCCAACACAGACCAAGGGTCCGAATCACTTGTCCCAAAACTGCAAGTTTACCCAAAAACAGCTCACAGGAGTGTGCTTGTTTTTAGCACTCAGATGCCCAACTCCCAATGGGGTCTAAACCCAGATAAATCCGTTTTACCCTGCATAAAGCTTATGCAGGGCAAACTCATAAATTGTTCGCCCTCTATAACACTGATAGAGAGATATGCACAGTTGTTTGCTCCCCCAGGTATTAATACATACTCTGAGTAAATTACTAAATAAAAAGTGATTTTATTAAATACAGACAGTAGGATTTAAGTGGTTCAAAGTAGTAACAGACAGAACAGAGTAAGTCACAAGCAAAATAAAATAAAATGCGCAAATCTATGCCTAATCAAACTAAATACAGATAATCTCACCCTCAGAGATGCTTCAGTAAGTTTTTCTCAGACTGGACACCTTCCAGGCCTGGGCACAATTCTTTCCCCTGGTACAGCTCTTGTTCCAGCTTAGGTGTTAGCTAGGGGCTTCTCCATGATGGCTCCTCTCACTCTCTGTTCTCTTCCACCCCTTTATATATCTTTTGCATAAGGCGGGAATCCTTTGTCCCTCTGGGTTTCCACCCCCCCTCACTGGAAAAGCACCAGGTTAAAGATGGATTCCAGTTCAGGTGACATGATCACATGTCACTGCAAGACTTCATTACTTACTTGCCAGCACACACATATACAGGGAGACTCAAAGGTAAATACAGCCATCTGCAGACAATGGGAGTCATCAAGATTCCAAACCATCCTTAATGGCCCACACTCTACATAATTACAATAGGCCCTCAGAGTTATGTTTTATATTTCTAGTTTGAGATATAAGAGTGGTACATTTATACAAATCAGATTATCATACTCAGTAGATTATAAGCTTTGTAATGATACCTTACAAGAGACCTTTTGCATGAAGCATATCCCAGTTACATTATATCACTTATTACCGTATTTTCTCTAAATCTATCCCAGTTACATTATATTGACTTATTATTATATTTTTATAAAACCATATAGACTGCACAACGTCACAAATATATTACAGGGTAGAAGCACCAAAAAGAGTTTCTATATATTTAAATGTATGAGAAGACCAACAGAAGTCTTTAGCCGAATGAAATAAATGATTGTTTACAGAGGCAATATGTACAATCTGTTAATCTCTCTGAACATAAGCACTTTCCTACATGACATCTGTCTAAAGCTCCAGAAATAGGAACAAGACTAAAATGATTATCTCTTTCATATATATTCAAATATTCTCTTCATTCTTGAGTGACAACACCCCCCCCCCCATATATGCAACACTGACAGAGTAATTTTGAGGGAGGTGGAAATGAGATTTTTAAAAAACAGTGGGTCCTTTTTTGTGTCATAGTTTTTGAACAATTAGGGTACACTTGGGTAATATTTTCAAGCTTTTCTCAACAACCATGAAGGATAGAAACTTACTTTTCTATTTAAACTTATGCTAAAATTCTCACCTAATCACATGCCTCCAGGAACTGGGGCTTTAAGAAAAATGCCAAAAATCATGAGAGTTGGCCAAACTGTCAAAAATTATCATGAGTCTGTTACTAGAGCCTGCTTATTTTCGCTCTCTGAGCTCAGTCATTCCTGATCTTTGTTGTAATTAGGCCCAGGGGAGTAGCATGAGGAATGGTTTCTTATTTTATAAAAATATTTTAAAAACAACAAATAGATGGTTCCTGTATGAACACTGGTTTGAATTCATTCTTGAAGCTCTGCTGCTATTCAAACACAGCGCTCACTCCACTCTTTTTTAAGTCAACAGAGCCACCTTGAGTAAATTATAATCTTTTTGGAACATGGAAATTGTTGGCTTGAGGTTCATTTACTCAGCAGATGGATCTAATAAATATTTATTAAGACAAAACTCATATTACTCAGATCAGTTACTCAGAAGTGGGAAGCTCATCAGGACGATCTCATCACAGTTACTGCTGGCACTGGACAATACAGCTTCAGCTTCCTTTTGTTACACAAAACTTATAAATAATTCTTTTTATTTTTTCTTATACATATGTATTAGTCTCTGATTTCCATGTTAACTCTTCTCCCCCTCAGTACAGGTTTAGTGTTAGTTCAAACCGGTCTGTTCTAGCTTTTTAGTTACTTTTTCATTCTTTTGTTCTCACAACAATGATTACTCTGCAGTTTCTTCCACATGCAGAACATTAAACATGATTATTCTGCAATTGCTTACACATACAGCATTCTGCATATGCTTATGCTGTTAAATGTAAGACTCTTAAAATCCGCAGCAGGCCTGAATTTACCTTCGCTCCCAACACTCCCCACCTTGAAGAAGCTGTGGAATCCTTTCTAAGTCGTCATCAAAGTCTGTATTTCAGATACATCTCTTCTTTCCCAACTGCCTGACCAACCTCCTAACCTTCCAAATCAATACACTTAACACCACTACTAGTATGGCTTGGAGAATAACAAAGCCCATTGATTCCATGAATGGTCCCCAATATTGTACACTAACTTCCACCGTGGGCCATTTCCCAGTGTATCTTTGTCACTTTGAATACTTCGACTTCCCTGTCTCAAGGTCAAGAAATGTTCTGGACATCTGCTCATTAAGGCCTGCACATTTAAACATAATAGTGGTATGACTTGACCTAACTGTAGCACAGAATCTAGGGCAGCGCCAATCAGAGGGGCATCAGCTGATACATTATGGACCTCATGCTGGGGAACTGGAAAAATTACCTTTACCTCTAGTCAAGTAACCTTTCTTGGAACTAAGCAGAACATTGGCCAGTCATAATAATATGTTTGTGTCCCATATTGGAAGTGTCCAACCCAAGAGGTTACACAATATTTGCCTTATCCAGCCCTTGAAACGTTGGCTTGACCTTGTTCCTATTGCCTCAGCTGTATCGTGCAATTTAAGGTTTCTTCATCTTAGGGGAACACACATGCTGGCAATGCACTTTGCAGTACATCACAATGACATAACCAGGTACCATGCCTCTTGGAACAACATGAGGTATCTGGAGCTTTCCAGACTCCCCCACCTTTCCTTACCAGAATCTGAGTATGAGTGACATATACCTTTAAGATGTAACCTGCCATGATAGGTTCCTGTGTACCTAAGGACTGAGGCCAGTGGGCATTGATACTGCTAGTACCATAGGAAGGATCCACGTTTCATCAAGCTAGCCCCTTTTCGCAGCATAATAGATCCTTTAGTAGTTCCTAGTAACCCAGCATCAATCTACTCCTTTTATTTTTGTCCATTGTTCTAGCATCTTATTTGTTATGAACCTAGGCACTTCCCCACCTGAATTTCCTTTAGTCCTTCCATGTAGGTCCTGTATTAGGAAGCTGCTAATTGATACATTAGGATGGTTGATGATTTTTCCCATTTCATTGATTGCTCCTTCCACTTCCCTAAACGGCTGTCCTGTTATCCTAGCATCCCGAACATCCTTTAAATCCTCCCCTATATCCTCATTCTGTTGTTTGTTTTACTTTGTTACCAGGTTTTGTAATAGAACTCTCATTTGTGATTTTTCTTCCCACAATACTGTGATATCCATATGATTCCATGCTGAAGTTCTCGATGCCCCAACTCCTAATACTGTTCTTATACCTTTATCTCTCTTCCCCAACTCTTTCCCTTCTCAGGCAACCAAATTTCCTCCAATTCCATCCCATCCATTGACTGTCTGAAATTTTGCACCCCTTTTGCTATCATTTGCATTTAGAAGTGCATAACATTTTGCATGACAGAGCTGCTGTGGTAATATAAAATTGGTTAATTCAATACTACAGGTATCATTTGGTACTGTGCATTGTTATACATAATCTGATGTTCACAATTTATCACTAGTCCATTGCCAAGTCCTGCTTCTGTTTCTGGGCATGGTTTACCATCTTGCTTCAATACCAGAGTAGGAAGCATAGTTACTCTAGTATGTTCAGGAGTGGTAGTGGTACTCTGCCAGTCCTTAATCACATTCAGAGAGAAGGTCAAAGTCTCAGTCATTTTCCTGGCATGGTAAGAGGATTCATGGGCAGTAGTTCGATGATCTGCTAAAGTTAATGTAATATTTCCTGCATGTGTTAGCTGCACGCTATAAATGGTTAGGTTAGCCATTACCATCCCATTTAAACACACGACCTCTTTTAGGTCCCCCAGTCCAAGTCCCTGCTCCTGCGAGTTGCTTGTGCTGCAGGATCCTCCACCTTGGCTGCAGTCCAGTTTGTACCAGAACATGTAGGCTTTCCTGCATGATTACCTGGGAATCATAGGCTAGGGTGGCAGTTTCCCCTCATGTACTATCACTGTCTTGTACCTCTGCTGTATCCCGAATTCCATTGACCCCCAATGCAGTGTATATTATGCCTCTCATTGTGATCAACGCCTGAAACAAAACGAATATCCTCACTTCCCTTTTTACATCAGTAGATTCACTTTTGTCCTTTGCTCTGCATGGTTTCAGCTGCATAGCATGCAACCATTGATTCACCTCCCCTTTTTCATCCTATACCCAAAACAGGTATACTGATGGACTAGCCTTGTCCATTGTATATTAGGGATCCTCCCAACTGGCTTTTGGAAAGAGCTGTTTCAGACATATGAAACAAGTACCTGATTTCCGACTTCATACTCCTTATCAGAAGCTTGGCCATCAAAATATCTTTTCATTTTTCATTGGACTTCCCCTGCGTTACGCAGTTCATATTTCTAAACTGAAATTTAATTTTTATATTTCAGCTTTGAATAAATTTTTTCACAAGTGAGAACTTTTTTTTTGGCCTAGGCTCTATTAACTGTTGTATTTTAGAAAGGTTCTGTTTTACTGCTGATTTGATTTCTTTATTCTCTTCTAAGTCTCAGCCAACTTAAGGGGGGGGTATGAGAGGGGCCTGGCCCCAGAGCAGGAGAGAGGAATGACCAGGGGTCAGGAGAGGGGCAGGGCTGGGGGGGTAGGAGAGGGGAA
>NW_020664439.1:5616080-5678684 GCF_002925995.2 Terrapene triunguis
GGGGGAAGCGCCGCTCTCCAGCACTGGGTGGGGGCGGGGCTTGCTGGGCCGCCCCACGGAGGGAGGGGGCCAACGGCGAGCGAGGGCGAGGCCACTTTCACAAACACACACGGGTCTCCATGGAAACCCGGACTCTGGCACAGTCCATGTGGGCTCGCGGGGAGGGGGGTTGGAGCGTCCTGTGCTGGAGGCGGTAGTAGCTCGGGCCCCCTCTTCCACGCTGGGGTTAATGCTGGACTCGCCGCTGCTCCCTGCGGTACCGCTGCGCTGCCCTCCCTAGCGCCCCCACCCCAACAGTGGTAGGGCCCGCGGTGCTGGCCGGGGCTTCGCTGCGCTGGGACAGGCTGATGGAGCCACCTGCCGCTGCTGGGTGGGTGTCGGGGAGCTCGGGGTTTCCTGTGCCCAGCCCGGGGTCTGGCCCGCCTGCAGCTTGGGCGAAGGGCAGAGAGCACAGAGCATGTGTGTGTGGGAGCGCACGTGTGTGGGGTGTGTGAAGTACTTGTGCGTGCCGGGGCTTGGAGTGTGTGTGTACACAAGCGTGTTGGAATGGGCATGTGAAGTACTTGTGTGTGCGCAGGGACTTGGAGTGTGCTTGTGGTGCCCACATGTGGGAGTGTGCATGTGTGTCCAGGAGCTTGGAATGTGTGCAAACGTGTGGGAGTACACATTTGTGCATGGGCTTGGAGGGCATATATGTGCACATGGGGAAATGCAGTTGTGTGCAGGGATTCCAAGTGTATGTGTACATGTGTGGGATGTGTGAAGTATGTGTGTATGCAGGGATTGGGGTGTTTGTGTGTTCACATGCATGTGGCAGAGGGTGTGCAGGAGCTTGGAGTCTGTGTACATGCATGTGCCATGCTCCATGCATGGGTAGGGTTACCAACTGTTGGTTGGATGAATTCTTGGAGGTTTCATAACATGACATTATCTTTAATTAAAGCAGGGATCTCAAACTCAAATCACCAGGAGGGCCACATGAGGACTAGTACATTGGCCCAGGGCCACATCACTGACACCTTTTCATATAAAGGTACAAAAGCCCACCCACCCCGGCCCCGCCCCCACCCCCACTCCACCCCTTTCATGAGGCCCCATACCTGCGCCCATTCCAACCCCTTCCCCAAATCCCCGCCCCTGCCCTGCCTCTTCTCCGCCTCCTCCCCTGAGCGCATGGCTCCCCGCTCCTCCCCCTCCCTCCTGGAAAGTGCTAAGTGCTGCCAAACAGCTGTTTGGCGGTGGTAAGCACCTGGAGGTAGGCAGAGGAGCGGGGATGCGGCGCGCTGGAGGGGGGGCGGCGGGTGAGCGGAGCTTAGCGGCTGCAGGAAATAACTCCGGGGTGGGAGCGTGGGGAGCTTGGCGGGCCGCAGCAAATAACTCCATGGGTCGCGTGTTTGAGATCCCTGAATTAAAGATTAATCTTTAATTCCTGGAGACTCCAGGACAATCCTGGAGGGTTGGCATCCCTTTGCATGGGGTGCATGTGTGTTCAGGGTGTGTATGCCGGCAAGTAGGAGGGTACCTTGGAGTGTGATGTGAAAGTGGGATTGTACATGTGAGGGTGTTGGGTATGTCAGGATGTACATGAGAGTTTGTATGTGTATGTGTTGGGGAGAGAGAGTATTCTGGTGTGTTGATGGCAGGTGTTAATGATGAATGTGTATATATCTCCTATGTTTGATTAACTCATTTATATTAACAAGGAGACCTATTCTTCTTGTTCTATAAAATGGTTCATTATAGAGGTGCAGCCTATTTAGTCTGGACTTCTGGAATAATATTTTTCCTCTGCTTTCTCTTTCCGCTCAGTGTGTGCCTTGATTTTATATGCCATCAGTATTAGGTGTTGTGCAGTAAACAGTGTGTGTTTGGAATGGTTATATTGGAGTTAGATTTTTTTATTCTGTGTGAAGAAAATAGTTGCAGCTTCATTTGGTGTTAGTCTGGGACTCTGATTTGAATTTTGTGTCCTTTCTGAGTGTAGTTTCAGGCTGATTAAAGAAGATACAGAAGGTGATTATGAACAAGGTTCTAGTCTGATCAGAGAAGAAGAAACAGAAGATGTTGAACAAGGTTCCAATCTCTTTGACGAAGAGGAAGAATCTCAGACTGAAAAAGATGGTGGACAGTTAATGAAATTGACTGAAGATGACCTGAGTAATAGGATCATACTCACAAGTGGCATTCAGGAATGGCCAGATGGTTCCAGTTACAAAGGGGAATTTGGGTTTGATCTAAAGCTTGGTTATGGAGAATTCTCATGGGTCAATGGTGAGGTAAACTGGTTTATTCTATTTAAAATTTACATTAAGAGCATGTCTATCTGATGGCAGGTTTGATTTGTACTTAGCGATGTCAAGGAAGACATATTGGTAAGATTCTCACTCTTCAAGTCAATATACAAAAGTGTAATAAAGAAATAAATTTCTGCCTGCCAAATAGGATGTATATTTTTGCCTTTTACAAATGCTGCATTTATGGCGCACAACACAGTATACTGAAAGTTCAGCTAGCACTGCTCCTCATGCTAAAACTGGGAGTTCTGCTAAAGTTATTAACATAAAATAGGTATGTCAGTATCTCCTATTGGCAGCCACTGTGTTGCCAAATAGTTACAGAATGAAACATTAACTGTGTGGGATCCAAATATCAGAAATGTAAACTAGTTTGCGTTTGCTTTGGTGCTTGTGGTTTTAATATTGGATGAAGAATTTTTAAGGTTTAAATATTAATTCAGTTTTAAGGCAGGATGGAAATTAGTTTACAATCTGATATTCAGCCATCATTTTGTTAATGCCAATATAAGTTTGGCTAATAGTCATTTTATGTACCTGACATTACTTGTAGGCTACCATCAATGGCATTTATTCAGATATTATCTTATTTCTGTGCATTATCAGCCATCTTAGAAAGAAATCAAGATTTCACTATGGTATTTCCTCCTTCGAGTGCTCTAGCAGTTTGATCATGCCACCGTTTCACCTTTTAGGCCTTGACTTTCATACTGTCCTTTTGCACTTTGGTCTTGATCATTTGTTCCCCTAGTTGCCCTACTGTATTCTTCTTTCACAGTACATTCTAAAAATCCAACATCTACTTTTTGTCTTGAATTTAATATAGGATGTTGTGGTTGTTGAGAAGTGCCTTTTTGATATACCAGTCTGATTACTCTAAATGGGATAGAGATCATCCCGTATGTTACTTTTCGCTGGAGAACTATGGTCTTAAAAGTTAATATTAATAGTCCTTTGGGAAGTTTGCTCAAATTCATGTTTGCTATGGACTAATATTACATTGAATAAATCCTTCTCTCACTAATACTGGCATTTTATACGTGGTCTGACTTTGTGTGAACTAGACATTCAAAACGTTTACTGTGCAATGGATTAGTCAAACATAATCACAAATTTACCCCTCTGTTACACAGTTGGAATATACTAGAGAGTCTACTTTTGCAAACCCATCTGGTGAAGAAGTACACCTCTACCCCGATATAATGCTGTCCTCGGGAGCCAAAAAATCTTACCGTGTTATAGGTGAAACTGCATTATATCAAACTCGCTTTGATCCACCGGAGCGCGCAGCCCCGCCCCCCACCGGAGTGCTGCTTTACCTCGTTATATCCGAATTCGTGTTATATTGGGTCGCGTTATATCGGGTTAGAGGTGTATAAGGAAATATGCTACAAATTCAAATGTTTACTTACACTTGCATCTTTCTGCTACTCTTGCTTACACCAAACTAGATAGACAGTTCCAGCTTTTTTTTTTTTTTTAAATAAGCAGGAAGAGGTGAAACAGGTGCTTTACTCTCATATTTATATTTTCATTGCTGGGTCATTATAACAGTCAAGAGAACTCTCAACGACACACTGTTACTTCTTAGAGTGGTTGTGTGTCTCCACCTGCTGGTTAGTAATATAATCACAGTAAAAATGAAACAGGATTCAAGGTTGCAGGTAAATCAGTTTGTTCTATTACTTCTAAGGTTTAGCATGGCCTCAGTCTGAGTATCTATAGATTTATCATATTAGAAGATGATTGCATTGTGGTGGGAAGATGCCAGGTTCACTTAGTGGTACCTGCTGAATTTGTGAAACTTATTAACTGCCCTCAGATATTTACATCAGAAATTGCGATGGAGAAACAAGAACCATTTTTTGTTGTTTTGTGCTTGTACAGCACCTAGCACAATGGGGCCCTGATCTAGGACCTGGGGCGCAGTCAGTACTGCTCTAATAAAGCAGTATTTTCTAGTCGGCTGAGACTAGGAACTAGGAACTCTGTCTCCTAATCCTAGTTCTGTCATTGACTTGCTGTGCGGCTCTGAGCACGTCAGTTAGGTCCCTATCCTATGCTCCTGGCACACCCAGATATCCCAACAGCTTTGTTGGTAGTTTTGGGTATGCACGGGCACAAGATCAGGATGTTTGTCTCTGTGTTGGTTTCACTGTCTGTAAATAGGTATAGTAGCATTCTTGTGATGCAAACAAGTAGTGTGAGAATGAATCATAAGATATGTTTTTATGCTTTAAAAATGAGTGTAATGCTTGCTTACCTCATGCGGATGCTGTGACAAATGACTAACATTTGTCCATGTGTTCAAACTGTAAAGTGCTATAAATAACAATGAGAATATTTACTAAGAGCCTAATGTTACTAAAGAGTGAGACATGGGAGAGATCCCTGCAGCTGGTAGCAGAGTGGAAGGCCCGGTGGGGGGGTGGGGTAGCCATCCATGGAGATGGCTCCTGGGTCTGTAGATCTAGGGAGTCCTTTCTCCATGTGCCTCCACAGCCCCTGTAACTCTGTAGGGCCATTTCCCTGTAAGGGGAAGCCTCATAGAAAACCCTGCAAGAGCAAACATATATTTTTCTAGCCACCTGCAGGGCTAGTCTGTCCCATAAATCAGGTAATACATGCAAGCATATAGGTCTTGCTGTGAACTAGGGAATGGCCTGAACGCTGTAACCCATATTTGCTTTATTTTTTCTTGCAATTTTCAATATATTTTTCCTGAAAATAATACGTAAAATTTCCATGGATGCCAGCTATGGTGTAGCTTATTGACTATTTCAAAGCTAGTGACTTCAAATCTAGTTAAGAGTGTATTCTGTTTATATCTCTTCCCTTTGTCCAATAGATCGCTACATTTTTGATGCGTAATTACATTTAATCATTTAGCAGAAAAATTAATTTTAGTTCCAATTCAGAGATATGCTCAGCACCTTGCAGAACCACCACTTTTGATTGAAGTAAAACTAATATACAGTAATAAGTCTAATTTTAATGAAATTTTGCAAGCAGATAGATCCTGGATTGGAGTGGGGAACTCGCCTTGTTTGAACATTATCTCTTATGTTCCATTTTTATTAATGTTAGTAATTCTCAATATGTTTCTGTTGCACTCATTGATCAGGTGAGCTGTTCTCTTGCTAATTTAATCACTGTAATTTCCCATGGATGTAGCCTAGTGGAGGATGTGTCTATCTGCCTTATATTATAAAGGTGATAGGTTCATACCCTGTGAAAACATAAAAATTAAAATTTCTCTCTCCTTTTTTCTGTGAATATACTGAACATTATCATGAGCTGTTGGAGTTTCTATGCAGTTAGCTGTAACTTGCTATTTATAAGATGGACTTTGACCCTGTTAAATTAGATGTGAAAAAGATTTATTGAGAAATTCCTCACATATGTAGAGTTGCCAATTTTCTAATCGCACAAAACTGAACACCCTTGCCCCAACTCCTGCCCCGCCCCTTCTCCGAGGCTCCACTCCCGGTTGTTCCACCCCCTCTCCCCCTGTCGCTCGCTCTCCCCCACCTTCACTTGCCTGGGGCAGGGGGTTGGGGTGCGGGAGGGGATGAGGGCTCCTGCTGGGGTTGCGAGCTCTGGGGTGGGGCCACAAATGAGGGGTCAGGATATGGGAGGGGGCTCTGAGGTGAGGATAGGGTGCGGGACGGGGTGAGGGCTCCGGCTGAGGGTGCGGGCTTTGGAGTGGGGCCGGTGATGAGGGGTTTGGCGTGCAGGAGGGGGTTGGGGCTGGGGAGTTCAGAGTGTGGGCTGGGGCAGGGAGTTGGGGAGCAGGAGGGGGCGTGGAGTACGGGCTCCGGGGGTGGGGGGAGTTTGGGTGTGGGAGGGGGTTGGGGGAGAGAAGAGGGGTGTGGGCTCTGGGTGGTGCTTACCTCAGGTGGCTCCCGGAAGCAGCCAGCATGTCCAGCTCCAAGGCAGAGGGGCTGGGGGGGGGGAAGGCCCTATGCGCTGCTCGTGCCCACAGGCGCTGTCCCTGCAGCTCCTGCACCTAGGAGCCAGACATGCCAGCCACTTCTGGGAGCTGGCTTGGAGCCAGGGCAGGCAGGGAGCCTGCCTCAGCCCTGCTGTGCTGCCAACCAGACTTTTAGTGGCCCAGTCAGCACTGCTGAGCCACCAGGGTCCCTTTTCGACTGGATGTTCCAGTCGAAAAATAGACGCCTGGCAAACCTACATAAATGGCAGCCTGCCTGAGGAAAACTAACCTAGAAATTATTAGAAATCTCCAGACCTGAAGAAGAGCTCTGTGTAAACTTGAAAGCTTGTCTCTCTCACCAACAGAAGTTGGTCCATTAAAAGATATCACCTCACCCACTTCGGTGTCATCTCTCTCAGAAATTGTGAGAATTGTTGCACTAGTTGTCTTGGAGATCAGAGTATTTGATAAATCAGTGTTTTCAGGTTTTGCTGTATATGAATTAAATTAAAACTGTTAGGTTGATGACACTTCACTCCTGGGCTGTGGCCAGTGCCGAGTTACTAGAAGGCTTTGGTACCTTTCTATACCATATCTGTGTGATCTTTTGAAGCACTAACAGGAAGATAAATTTCTTTTCCTTTGAGACATTGGGCTATAAAAACCGCAGTGGCAATATATTCCTTTAAGGAAAGAAATGTAACATTAGTAAGAACAGTTCAATACCATCTTTCCTCTTTCCTCCAAGCACGAAGCAAAGGTGTTGTTTAATATGAGACCCCCCATCCAAGTCTTAGTTGCTGCCATCTGTGTTTCTTTCCACTGGCCATAAATGTACAAAGTGAAGCCTTCCCAAAGGGCTTTGGCCCTTTTTAGAGGAATGAATTTGGGAACATTGACCTACCTATTAACACTTTCTCTGGAACAAGGAGAGTAAAGAATGAAATCAGAGTTATAATTGTTTTCTCTTATGGTCTCTCTAAGTGACCTTGGCCTTCCAGGTCCCCTCCTTGAGATCAGCCTGCAGATGCTCCGTTCCCTCTGGCCATTCAGCGCTCTTTTCCGTCTCTGCTCTTGGCAGACTTGCTGTGCTGCTCCTTCCCTGGTTGCTCTTGGACACTTCTTGTGCTTCACTGGGTCACTCCATTTTGTCAGTCTTAGATGCTCATTTTCCCCTGGGCTGTTCACTTGCTGTCTGCTGAGATATTTCACTCTTAGCCTTGCATGGTCAGTTCCATACTCTGCTTTTTTTTGGGGTCCTTGGGCTGGGACTCATCTCCTGATTGGCCTAGGGGTGCATACAGTTTAGCACTGAATTTCACCTTTGTTTCTCTATTGTTCTTTAGGCTGTGTTTCAGCTGCATCTTAGCCCTTTTCTCAACTCTCTTCTTTTCACTGTTCCTTTCTTTGTACAGTTGAATGCCTTCTGTAGGATTAACCACCGCAGCACAACAGAATCACTTTCACTGTCTCCAGCAGAGGTAACCCAAGCCCCCTGCCCCCAAATCTGCTTCTCATTTCTCCTTTTCCTGCAGATGCTACTGTCAAAGGCAGTTTTGTGCCTGGACCCTCCCTCTCTCTGTTCATAGTGCAATTAGTTCTGCAGGCTTGAAAGGTTTAGTTCTTGAACATGGGGCTTTATCTGTGCTTCCTATTAGCTCCCTTTGGACATAGTTTCATCTGTGGTAATCATGAATGTTGCCCTGTAGTTTCTTCAGCAAGGGATTCTGTCAGAACAATGTAATCAGAAACCTCCATTGGGGACTCATTACCTTGGGAGAGGGGGCATCCTTAAATTCAATAAGGACAAATGCAAAGTACAACACTTAGGAAGGAATAATCAATTGCACAAATACAAGATAGGAAATGATTGCCTAGGAAGGAGTATTGCTGAAAAGGGTCTGGGGGTTATAGTGGATCACAAGCTAAATACGAATCAACAGTGTAATATTGTCGCAAAAAGACGAACATTCTTCTGGGATGTATTAGCAGGAGTATTGTAAGCAAGACATGAGAAGTAATTCTTCTGCTCTACTCAGCACTGATAGGGCCTCAGCTGGAATATTGTGTCTAGTTCTGGGCACCACACTTCGGCAAAGATGTTGATAAACTGGAGAAAGTCCAGAAGAGAGCAACAAAAATGATGAAAAGTCTAGAAAACATGTCCTATGAGGGAAGATTGAAAAAATTGGGTTTGTTTAGTGTGGAGAAGAGAAGACTGAGGGTAGGGGACATAACAGTCTTCAAGTATGTAAAAGGTTGTTATTAAGAGGAAGGTGATAAATTGTTCTTCTTATCCACTGAGGACAGGACAGGAAGTAGTCAGCTTAAATTGCAGCAAGGAAGATTTAGGTTAGACATTAGAAAAAAATTGCTAATTGTAAGGATAGTTAAGCACTGGAATAGATTACCTAGGAAGGTATTGGAATCTCCATCATTGGAGGTTTTTAAGAAACAGGTTGGATATACACCTGCTAGGGATGGTCTAATACTTAGTCCTGCATCAGTGCATGGGACTGGACTAGATAAGCTATCCGAGATCCCTTCCAGTCCTACATTTCTGTGATTAAGTAACCATTTCTGGTGTTATTCTGATGTTTATCCAATAAACATTGATGTTGGCTTTTTTTGTATTATGTTTTTTTTTTAATCAGTTAAAACTTAAATTTGGAAGCTCTATATATTGTAATTTCATTAATCATTTTTCATCAATATTGAGGTTTATCCCCCTACAAAAATGAGAAGGATCAATTAGGTTTTTGGTTTTTTTTAAAATATGGTGGTTATATTATGAAGAATAGGTAGATTCCCTGTTAAAGTTGTAACCAGATTTTTACCTCTCCCTCTCATATGTATCCGTGTATAAAAATGTATTACCTTGACTAACAGCTGTTATGGTGCAAGTCCTACCCACCAAGTCACACTTCATTTGTTAGACTGGGCTCTCTGGAGGTATAGAGGGCTGTTTTCTCAGGATTGCACACTAGAGGGAGCCAGCAAGTCCCTCTGGCTTAGTCTAGCTCCAGTGGGAACCGACTGTCAGACTTTATAATAGGATTCAGGGTCAACTGTGTACCTGGGGCTTTCTAAGAATAGCTGTGGGGGAGCAGAGACTCCTTCTTCCAGGGGTTAGTGGCCTGGGAATCTGGTAGGAGAGAACGGGGTGATGGATGGATGACTGACCTGCCAGGGTGAGATCAGTGAAGGATGAAGGGCCTGGGGTGATGTCTCTTTCAACACAGGGCTTCTTTGGGTTAGAGTAGGTAAGTGGGAGACAGCTGCTCCAGGCAGACCCATCTCTGGTCTGCAACTGGGCATACATGTATAGCGTGTGCACCTGATTTTAAGCCAAACATACGTTTCTGTGGATACTCTGGATCTCCCTGGTACTGCAACTTCAATACCTCCCTATTTCATATGTACACACAAGGGCTGGGTCAGCTGCTGAGCGCTTAAATAGCTGCTGGCTTACTCTGTGTCTCGCTGTGACTTGGGGCACTTGAATGTGTGGACATTTGGACTTATCTCCTTCTAAACTGTTGGGAGTTACAGGCGCTACCATATGTCACTGGAAAAATAATAGGTGAAATCCCGGCCTAGTTGAACTTGAGGGAAGTTTTTTCATTGGCTTCAATGGGACCAGGATTTTGGCCAGTTTTCCAAATGCATAATGGCTAGGCACTCTGTATATATCAAGATCTTGTGTGGGCGTCTTCTCTAGTATTGCTCCATTGTAGTGAGGAACAATTACAAGCCACTTATTTCTCTTCCCTCAGCTGTATCACTTTCCTCTTTTTTTGGTGCGTTACAGAGCTATGTGGGGCAGTTTTACAAGGACCATCGCCATGGCAAGGGGATGTATTTTTGGCCCGACAGTTCCAAATTTACCGGTTCATTTTATCTTAGCCATAAAGAAGGATATGGGACCATGGAATTCCAGGATGGCAGAAACTATCAGGTAACAGGATGAAATTGAATGTATTCTAATGACTGATAGCACTAACAGAATATAAGTTTGTGCTGCCATCATGGTCTCTGTGGCTTTCCCACGAAGCTTGGGTGTGAAGGCTGTAATGTGTTTCTGAAGCATGTGCAGATCATTAATGGCTAAAACTTGCACTCTGGTAATAAAATACCAACAAGAAAAAAAAAAGAAGCTTAAAACTTCTAAAGTAGTTGCTTGAATTCATGCCTTGTACAGAAATGACCAAAGATAGGAGCCTCAATTGAGCCAGGGCTTCAAAAAACATGTGCCAGAGGCAAATACCACTGTGGAGTGTGTCTGTTGATGGGCAGGGAACAGGACAGCTGGAGTTGCAGGTTCTTGTCTCTTAAGGTAGTGATAAGCCTAGGAGCAGAGTGGCCCTGGTGTTACGCTCCTTTAAGAAGGAAGCGACCAGGCAGCAAAGGCCTGATGGGAGGGAGGTGTCTGTATTGTTTTCGTTTTCCTGTTGAGGGAGCAGGAGGAGAGCAGAGTAGATGTTGCTGTTCTCTTTTTCAGCCAATGTAGGTGAGCTGGGAAGCAGAGGGCCAGGCTGCCACTGTTATCTGCATGGGTGGGAGTGGGAAGCCAGGAGCTGGTGGAGAGGTGGTAAGGGGCGGGGGCAATATGGGCAAATGAGTGATTGAGAGGATGCGTTTACAGAGCAGAGAAATATTTGAGGGAGGATTGGGGAAGACGACACACAACAGATGTAAAGAGGCAGAGGACTGAACCCAGTGTAGGAAGGAAAAGGGAAAGGACGTAAGGAGGCGGAGTGGGAAGGAAGGAAGAGAGGAAACAGTGTGCACACAAAACAGTGCAGCAAGATGCACAGAAGGAATGAAAGAGGAGTGAAGCCAAGCAGGGACAGAAGGTGTCCCAAAAACACACGAGGCAGGTGAAGTTTATTAAATAGAAAATTGACTGGCAGTCTTACACGATGGGTGATCCTTTAAACTGCAGAGATGTGTGTGTGAGATAGCGAGCACTAGTATTTTTCATCTCCACTAGTAGGCTTAACAAATGTCTGGTCATCTTAGTTGGGATCGGGGCTCCCGTTGTGCTGGGTATTATACAGACCTAGAAAAGAGACAAAACCTGTCCTGAAGGTGGAAAGACATCAAAGGGTAGGGGATGGGGATACAACATACCAGCAATTGAATCCAGTGAAGAATTGGCCCAGCTTGGTTAGCTACATGGATTGTAATTTTCTTTTTAAGTTGGGGATAGAGATAGGGAAGAAGGACGTAAGGGAATGAAAGAAGGGAAGGAGGGATAGTCACAGCTTGTCAGCTGCAGAGCCATGATGAGCAATCTGGGTTTTGAGGCATCACAGTGGAGGGGAGTCACAAGGAGGATGAGGTAGTGTCCCTACAGATTTATTCAGGGAGTTTTCCCCCAGGCATAAGGGGCAGTGGGAGAGAAAGGAAACATGGAGTTGTTTTAAAGCAGACACTGACTCGTGAATAGTAAAAGCTGGGAATGCTGGTGGAGCAAAGGCAAGGATCAGTGGCACTATAGGTTAGTAAATGAGCTAGGAAGTGTAGGGCTATATGTTATGAAGAACCTTACAGTTAAAGACCAGGGGCCAGATCCCAAACTGTTGTAAATCCGTGTAGCTCCACTGAAGCCAATGAAGCTATGCTTATTTTACATCAGCTGGGGATCTGACTTAAGCGAGTTTAATGTGAAGGTGAAGGGGGAGTTAGTGGAGGGACTCAGAGAGGGGGTTGATCAGGTCTGGGTGATGAGCCAGGAAGATGACTTTAGCAACAATGTTCTGAGTAGACTTGAGGGGAGCAAGGTTTCAAGTGTCAAGATATGAAATGACTGAAAATTTTCAAGTCTGGTTGACTCTATTAGAGGTGGTAGAACTACTTATTGCAAACAGCATAGTCAGAGAACGGATCCCTTCTGTTCAAGTTGTCCACAAACTGATCATAATCTGTACAAACTTGTTTAATTCAAAAGTGAATTGTTTTTTATGAGTGTATTTGAGCTAACAACTCCTCAACTGCTCGTGACAAGTAGTGTGTAGAGAGGGCTTGATACCTGAGCTCTGTGGCAGATCAAACAGTATTTCTGAATGACCTAATCTTCATAAACTGCTTCCTTTGCAAACTAATTTCACTTACTCATGAAACAAACTTGGTTTCTTGATGAAACAAACAAAGCTACAAAAGGCTGAAATTAACTTTCTGCAAATGCTTGTAAGAATAAAGCTTGAGCTGTATGAATATTCTTGAACAGTGAATAAAAGCGTCTCAATGGTCCTAATTAAAACCTGTAGCTCCATTGCCTTCAGTGAAGCCACCCATCCTACCTTACTTCAGCCAATGGGTTTCATGTATTGCCATTAATGCAGTTCCAGTGTGACCAATCAAAGTGAATACAATAGTTGAGCAGCTTGTCAGGTGCTTAGATTGCTCTAAATGTCAATAGGCAATTGACACTGGAACAGTAATGTCAGACCAAGGAAATTTGGTTTTGCACCTTTTAAATGGAAGCCAGGCTGTAAGTTGTGTAGTATGTCTGACCTATATGTCTTCTCTAATACTAGTAAACCTATTGCTCTCCTAAGGGACTATACAAGGCTGATGAGCGATTTGGACCAGGAGTTCAGAGCTATCCAGATGGCTCTCAAGATGTTGGCTTGTGGCTCAGGAATCACATAATTAAACTGTGTACTGAAATACCTGGACATTTTTGTCTCTCGGATTACCCAGAACACTACAGCTATTTTGATGCTGATTCCCAGAGAGAGTATCTTTCTAATGAGGAAATTCCATTTTGGGATCTGAATGAGGAACAGGACCCATTTTTCTACAACTACAAACTTCTCCTTTTAGATGACAGTTACACATTGCCTGAAAAAATGTACATATACTCAACTGATACAGATCACCTTCCCCTGACTCGCACCTTCCGTAAAGAGTTTGATTCCCAATATTTTCAGAACAACAAAAAGTTGTATGATGAAGAACCATGGCCTATTAAAAACACAAGCCCTTTAATGGTTAGAATGCAGAAGCACATCTATAAATACAGGTAGCTATTGATTTTTGTGTGTGATTTGTGTTTGTTGGGATATATATGGGATTTTCTTTTTAGACTATTGCAAAGATCATCTTTAGCACAAGTTGTGGTACAGAAGTCATGCTTCACAGAATAATTTCTACTGTCCATGACTAAGTTTAGAAAGTCATTTGACAAACTGCAAATGAGGTTTTGTGAAACAAACAGCATGTTCCTCTCTCACTTCCTTAACCTAAAGGAAACCTCTTTCCTTGAAATATACCATCAACTCAGGTCCTGGTATGTGCCTACAAAAACATCATTATTATTAATTTGCATTATAGAATGCCTAGCAGTCCCAACCTAGATTGGGGACTCCATTATGCTACAGCAGGGGTGGGCAAACTACGGCCTGCGGGCCGGATCCGGCCCCTCAGGGCTTTGGTTTCAGCCTGCGGGATTGCCCACCGTGACGCCGCAGGCCCCACGCTGCTCTCAGCAGTGGCCAGCCTGACGTCCCTGCGGCCCCCGGGCCTTTGCGTCCAGGCACCGCCCCCCACAGCTCCCATTGGTTGGGAACGGGGAACCGTGGCCAATGGGAGCTTCGGGGGAGGTACCCGGAGGCGCGGCAAGGGCAGCGCATGCGGAGCCCTTTGCCCCCCCCACCCCAGGGGCCGCAGCACTTCCTGGAGTGGCACGGGGCCGGGGACAGGGCAGGCGTGCAGGGAGCCTGCCCTGGCCTTGGTGTGCGCTGCTGCCACCCCGGATCCTGAACCCCTCCTGCACCCCGCCCCACAACTTCCTGCCGTAAGCCCCCTGCCTGCACCACGCACCCCTCCTGCACCCCAACTCCCTGCCCTGAGCTCCCTTGTACACCTACACCCCAACTCCCTGTCCTGAGCTCCCTGCTGCACCCGGCACCCCTCGGCATACCACTTCTGAAAGGTTGCCGACCCCTGTTCTAAGCACACCATGTGGCCTTTTTCAACCTTGGAGAGCTTGGTATTTAATTTTCACTTGCAAACATCCAGATTCTTGGGGCTGGATGTTTTTAACCCCTTCCATGAATAAGATTAATGTCCCCCATACTACAGCTCTTGGACCATTTTAACTCCCTTATGCTCTATCCATGATGGGAGCAAAATTGAATGGTCTGAAATAGTTTTTTTAAATGGTTGCCATCCTTCTTCTCCCATGTTACCTGACAATAATCTTTATTATCAGTGGCTTTTTTTAAAAAAGCTCTGTGGTATAACAGGTATCTGCTGCATAGCTGTTTACGTTAAATGTGGACTCTCCAGCTGTTTAATGTTTTTCTCTTTCCTCTGTTTGAGGCACTGTCAAACAGAGATCAGTTGGGATATCAACATCATTCTGAATGGAAGCCGAGACACCTTTGGACCCAAGGGCCCCAAAGAGCTTGCTTCAGAGCAGCTGATTCAGAAGGCAGCAGCAGGAGACTTCAATAGCATTTATGAGATTCTGAGGGACAGCTTAGCTCATCCAGATGTAGCTGACACGCATGGATACACTGCACTTGCTGCTGCTGCTGTAAGACCCCAAATGTGACTCTTCCCTCTGTGAATGACCATTTTTTTTATTGCTACTGCATCTGTCTCTCTCTGTTATTCAGTAAATGCGTGAGACTCAATAGCAAACATCTTTAAGGAAAGACAGCTTGCTGAACAACATGCTAAAAAAAATCTGTAAAATGTATCCCTCTGTAATATTAAAGATGACTCCAAGCCTAAAATTCTAAATCCTTCCAATTTGGGTGTTGCACTGGGCTGGATTTAAATCCCTGAAACTGCCCCCTGCCTTTCTCCCCTGTTTTCTTGTTCCAGACTGTATTCAAACCCAGAAGGGATCTGTTTTTTTTGTTTTTTGGGGGGTGTGTGGGGGGTGGGGTGGGTTACAGTCTGGTTGTGGGTAGAAGTTATGATGTATGCATGACTTCAGTTTATCTGTGGGAAGAATTTGGCTCCTTATTTAAACATTTATCAGTGCCTAGCCTTCTGGGCACCTTACATCTATTAAAAAATTAATTTGATTTTTGCTAGTGATTTTTTTTAAAGTCTTTAGAACATTATAGTTTTTCTCTTTTTGTATAGGCCTCTCATCCCATGAGCTTTAGTCATTTTGTAGACATTAATCCTCTTCCCCCAGCAGTCCTGTGACTGTACAGTAGATTTCGGGGGGAGAGTATTGAAGGCACAGGGGTTAAGTGACTTGTCCACTGTAACACAGAAAGTCAAAATTGAGCATATATCTGAGGACAAAATGTAACCTAATGCACATAAACTGTTGCCCTTTACAGTGTGTGCAATGTGGCAGAGTTATAGTTGCTCTGGCAACAATAACTTTGAATATCCTGACAGTTTTGATTTTGAAATCCTCACTGCCAAAATGTTGTATTAATACAGCGAATTGTAGTATTTGATTCCTGAGTTCCATTATAGTGTGCTTTGCAACAGTTAAGTCTTCTCTGCTTTTTAAAAGTCAGCATGAAAAATATTTTATTTAAATGAAGTGTGTTTCTCAGGTAGCTCGCTAATGTAAGACAAGTTGAAGTGCCCACCAATAGTATCTACTCCAGTTTAACAGGTCAGATTTCTTAGTTGATGTAAGTGGGTGAAACTCCATTGACTTCAGTGTATTACAGACAGTCCATCAGCCACAACGTTTCCAAGGACCAGCGGCAACAGGCAGTGCGGGACTATATTTTGGATCAATGGTGCATTTCTTGGCAGATAGTTTCTCTGGATCAGCTCTCAGATGCCCCTCAGATCAACCATATGAACTGAAAGATCCTTCTTTGTTACAATAGGATACATTGTGATCAGGGGCGGTTTCACTTATATCTTTACTGTTGGGGCTTCTTTAGCTGCCTTGTGTACCTCAACATGCCATCCAGTCATGGACTGCCCTCTTTATTATCTTAATGGTAAATGGATTCATTTGACATCTCCGGATGCTGCTGCTGTGATAGTGGCTACACCGCTAACCCAACATCTAATTCTTGGTTTGTGCCATTAAAAGCCATGCTCTGGAAGAAATGCAATTATACACCTGCCTTACATTGGGTGCACCTAAAATAGTTTTACCTTTTTTGAAAGTTTTTTTTATTGGTTCTGCCAGCCTTCCCCATTAACTATAAGACATACCTTGAAGCAGTAGAAACATTTTGAGATCACTGTTAATTTATGGGCAAAATTCAGCACTGGCATAAAAAGAAGAGAAAGTGAAATCACAAAACAACTGAAATCAATAATAGTGTTTTGAGTCTGTCTTTAGTGACTGTCTTTTTGTTTTAACTTTAAACCCAATTGTGATTTCAGTTAATCCCACATGGAAAACTAAAATTGTGTATATATACACATATACTCGTAAAACAGTCATCCAAATGTTTTACTTCACAGGTGAATTACCATGACGACATCATTAATCTTCTTCTTGATAATGGAGCTGATGTGAATAAATGCAGTGATGAAGGATTATCAGCCCTATCCATGTGCATTATTCTTTATTACCCAGTAGAATCATTTAAGGCTAATGTTGCTGAGAGGAACTTTAAAAAAGACGAGGTCAGTACATTATTAATCTATAACTGTAAAATCAGAATTCACCGTGTCCTCAAATGAGCCACAGGTCTGCTTTTTAAAATTACTTTGCTGTGAATGTTCCAGCAGTTGGGAAAAGTCAAACTGCTGTTACCTCCCTTGACCCTGCAAGTCGCTGAGTGCCCTTGACTTCCATTGATAGCTCGCACTGCACAGGATCAGGCTCCAGGGCTACTCTGGAGTCAATGTGTCACATTAGTACCAGAGACTTTGGGCCAGTTTTTCCAAGGTATTTAGGTGCCTTAAGATACAGATAAATAGGTGCCTAGTGGGACTTAGATTTGTAAGCTCAGTGGGGGCAGGGACAGTCTTTTATTCTGTGTTTTGTACAGCACCTAGTACAAGGGGGTTGTGGCCCATGAGTGGGAGTCCTAGACACTATGGCAATACAAATAATTAATCATAATAATTTACAAAATTGCCTAGACAGATTAAGCACCTGATTCCCATTAACTTCAAAAGTCTCTTGGCTGCTGCAAGAAAGGGAGACGGAAAAAAATGTACACTAGTCTCTCTCTCCCTCAGGGCTCAGCACAAACCCAGAAAACTTCAATGTAACTCTTTCAGATTCTAGCTTTAGCGTTAGGTTTAGGTCTTCATTAGTTTGTACGCCGATGTGCAAATTGAAAATCAAGAAATGTCCCCTTCTGTTTCGGAGCTTTTATAAAGTGAGGGAGTACCAATTGAGATTTGAAAGCTCCTAAGAGGGTTTTATTGACAATGGAGGCTAAAAAAACAAACACACACACTATTCAAAATGTTTCCCGTGAATGGTGGATTAAGACTGAGTAAAATGATGTTCTACCTTAACTTAGCTGTAATATACCAAATTCCAGTACTATTGTATACACGCACAATGATGACATCCAGCACTGATGCTGATATGATGATTCTCGTTGTTGAAGAAAGGATTTTCCATATTTTCTTCATTTTTGTCATTTTAATTTTTTTAAAACTTTAAATAAGGATGAGCAGTTGGAAGATGAATCTGCACCACTTCCATTGGCACCAGCAAAACAGAAATGCTTAACAGGCCCTGTTCGTCAGTCAGCCGTGGTACCTCCTATGTCCGGGGAAAAGGTAGAATCTGTTTCTGATGATAGAAATGCATTGGATGAAATGGACCGTGCAAGTTTAGAAAAGAGGACTGGCTGCAGCACTGAAACCAACTTTGAGTCGAACCGTACTGTTTTCAACTATGGAATCGAGGTTTCTCTAGAAGCTTTGCAGCAGAGTGCAGATGCCTTCAGCCTGTGTTTGCTGAGAGAACCCTTCTATGCCTGTGTCAATGGATATGGTGGGGCTGAAGGCACCGTGAGAAAAATGGTGTTATCAATATCTGAGTAAGTGCTACAAAGAAAAACCACTGGCTCTGTGTTCTGGAAAGGTTAGAGAAGCTCTGGTGAACCCTATTTCACAGAGAAAGTAACAAGTGTAGTTTTACATGTTTGCAGGGAAGAATGACCCTGCATTTGCTTGGGATAAATCAACTGGGCATGCCTGATCAAGGGGCATTCCACGGGTCCTTACCTGACAGGGAGAAGGCCTGAATTTCACTACTTAAAACCTTTTTAATAAGATAACCCACCATTTTGTCTCTCTTTGTGACTCAGCTTTACATATATACTCTGTGTGTGTGTGTGTGTGTGTGTGTGTAAAAATAAACTATTTTAAAAAACCTGTACTGTGCAACAGTAATAGTAATTCTATATTACCTTCATAAAAACATTTCTGTATTATGCAAAACTAGTTTGTGCTATATTGAGTATTGCTGTCACAGCCTGGCACCCATTTAAAAAAAAATCTGGATATGTTGCCAGGGCCAGATGAACACACAGACAAACTGGATACGTGCGTAGGGCCCAAATTCATGGGGGAGGGAATCCCCCAAAATCACAGGCCAGCATCCTTCTTCTCCACTACCTCCTCTCTTCGCCTTGCTGAGGGGGCACTGACCACCTCCAGCAGCACCCTTCATCCTGGCACCGCAGCCCTCTTCCTAGCCCCGTGCAAAGGGGAGACCCTGGGAGGCACTTGGTTGGAGAACAAGGGATTGGGGTTGCAGCACAACTCAAGTTTGGCCCAGCTGCCTCTCTGTCATGATGGGCTGGGGGGTGGCCAGGCCAAATTTGAGTGAGTGGCTCTGTGACCCTGGGTGCCAGGTCACAACACCCAGAATGAGGAGCTGGGCCGAGCCCTGAGGGAAAGGAGCTGCTGCTGCAGGGTGAGTGTGGGCTGGGCTTGGTCTTCAGACCCTCTCCACTCACCCATCCCAGGGCCTCCCCTCTGCACCAGGCCTGCAACTCATCTAGACCCTTCCTGCAACCCACTGGTGGGTCGGGATCTGCTGTTTGGGAAAAATTAGTCCTGCAGTTTTTTAGGGCAAACTCGTATAGGCCAGATTATGACTCACATGTGCAAGGTGTGGAAGATGCAAGTAACCTTCCCTTACCTCACTTGTCCACTCCCAGGCAGGGATCTTATACATTTGTAGTTTCTGGGGTCTCCTGAGTATGGGGTCTGCTCCTGGCTTGTGCCCCCTGGGATTCAACAGTACTGAAAGGGGCTGGTATAAGATAGGCCATGTTACCTCCACACCCTCTGCATGGCATAGGATTATTGTGTGGTGCACATTACATCTCACAAGGAGTGGTACAGACATTCTCTCCCTGGTTCCAAGTACCAGTTTGCACACTCGCCTCACAGCATCCTAGAACCCAGGCACTAGCCCAAGCCCGAACGTCTACACTGCAGTTAAACAGCCCCTGAGCCCAAGTCAGCTTAAGAGCCAGTGTTTACAAATATGTCCCTTTTTATGAGTTATTGACAGCTTATTCTGTTATTTGCCATATTGACTTTAGACACCGAAAGAGATGGACCACGGTCAAACTACTTCTCCGCAGAGGTGCAGACCCCAATGTTTGCCGGATCCCTCTGCATGTCCTATTCTTTGCTGTTAAAGCTGCAGATGTAGAAGCAGTGAAACTACTATTAGCAGCAGGAGCAAAGACTGACATACGACTTCCACCCAGGGTAATGGATAATAATTACTAATAACAACCAAATGTAATATTCTAGAGCGGGGGTGTGCAAACTTTTTGGGCCGAGGGCCACATCTGGGTGGGGAAATTGTATGCAGGGCCAGGGCAGGGGGTTGGAGTGTGGGAGGGAGTGTGGGGTGCGGGATGGGGTGCGGGGTGTATGAGGGGGCTCAGGAAAGGGGGTTGGGGTGCAGGAGGGGTGCCGAGTGCAGGAGGGGGCTCAGGGCAGGGTGCAGGAGGAGTGCGGATTGCGGGAGGGGGCTCAGGGCAGGGGGTTGGGGTGCACAGGGGTGTGGGGTGTGGTGGGGGGCTCAGGGCAGGGGGTTGGGGTGCACAGGGGTGCAGCAGAGAGCTCAGGGCAGGGGGTTGGGGTGCAGGAGGGGTGCAGGGCGTATGAGGGGACTCAGGGCAGGGAGTTGAGGTGCAGGAAGGGTGTGCGGTGCAGGCAGGGGGCTTAGGGCAGGGAGTTGTGGGGTGGAGTGCAGGAGGGGTTCAGGCTCCGGCCCGGCGCCGCTTATCTAAAGTGGCTCTGGGGTGGCATCGGTGCGCACCGGGGCCAGGGCAGGCTCCCTGCGTGCCTGCCCTGTCCCCGGCCCTGTGCCACTCCAGGAATCGCTGTGGCCCGGGGGGGAGGGAGAGGGCGGAGGGCTCTCTGTGTGCTGCCCTTGCCGCGCCTCCAGGTACCTCCCTCGAAGATCCCATTGGCCGCGGTTCCCCGTTCCCGACCAATGGGAGCTGCAGGGGGCGGGGCCTGGAGGCAAGGGCAATGCACAGAGCCCTCTGCCCCCCCTCCCGGGGGCTGCAGGGACATGGTGCTGGCCACTTCTGAGAGCGGCGCGGGGCCCACGGCGCCATGGGCGGCAATCCCGCGGACCGGATCCAAAGCCCTGACGGGCCAGATCCGGCCCACGGGCCGTAGTTTTCCCACCTCTGTTCTAGAGTGATCAGTGATACAGCTTTAATGCCCACGTGTAAAGTATCATAATTCTAATGACAGTTCGACTGCCTGATTCAGCTTTGCAATTCCAAAGGAGTAATTCAAAGAAACTATCCTATTAAAATCATTTAGCTTTTTAAAAATAATGTCCTTACTCTAGCGAAAGTCTAGTTCTATGTGTATGTTTCCCTGCTGACATAATGCTTACCCATGGTACTAAAGCTGAGAGTATTTCAAAAGTCAACTTTATTTCCCAATATTTATTCTGCTTTCAGTTTTAGGATTTCTCTTTACTTGGGAAATGACTCTTGAGTGGTCAGCATGCCATGCATTCATAGTCTGTTCTCTAAAAATACAGTTCGTGCTAAATCTCTGCACTTGGTGATTGCGCCTGCATATGGCTCTGATGGGAACTCCCCAGGATCAAAGTTACATACCAACTGTTTCAGCAGAAGGCATCTTACGCTAACTCCTGCACTGAAATGTGGCTGCCCCCTTTATATTCCATCTTCCTATCACTTTCTTACTGTAGTCAGTGAAGAAGTTCCCCTGGCTTTTTAGCTTGACAGGCTCTACCTGGACATCATTATCTCATTTCACCTCAAATATACACTTCATTACGGAGTGTCCTGTTTTGCCTCCTAGTGCATTAGCTGTCAGCACTTCCGTTTTAAAGCTCCATCTTATTTTGTTTGGAGTCTGTGGATAATAGTGTAATAATAGCTAACTCTTTTATGTAGTGCTTTTCTTTTGTAGGTTGCAAAGCACTTTACATAGGACGTCAGTATGATTATTTCCAGTTTTGAAGCCTGCCCTGTAGCTCCTGCTGGAGTTTTTGGATACCTCTCTGCCCTGACACCAGTACCCTGAGGGTCTGGAGAAGCAGCAGCCCAGCAGACTGTCTCAGGATTCAACAGCCATACCTGTCTTGTCTGGTTGTGCTGTGAGATTTACTCACAGGTGTCAGACAGAGGGCCTGAAGGCTCTCCTGGCTTTCTCCATTGCTTCCTGGAAGTCCATTATAGACTCAGTCCAAGAGAACTTAAATGATTCAGAATAGAGTCCCAGCAGCAGTAGCACCAGCAGGTGTTGAGGTTCCTGTGTTTATGGAACCTGTCACCAAGCTGGGATTGTTCTGCAGACTTCCAAACAATGTTTCACAAGACAATGCATGTGACCCATCAGTGTGTGCTGGCTTATGAGTCAGGGGCCAGAAATAGGCTCTCTTCCCTTTTGCATCTTATATTGGTGCAAACTAGTGATGTAAAAGTGGTTTTAATGCTGTATCATATTCTGTTTTGGCTGGGCATTGCCTGTGGCTGTCATGCCAGGAATATTCGTGATCACAGTGGGTTTAGGGTGAAATGGACGTTGGGGAGTATTAAGCCAAATAGCATTTAAACTGACCATAAACACAATCCTTTAATTCTATTTCTAGGCTAACATAAATGGGGCCTGAGGGTTGATATTGGAAAAATATCCAGTACCTTAGTTTTTAGAAGTTACTTGTGATAGATAAAAGAGTCTTAATGCCACATTTATTTTTCAGCTGGGAGGTTTAATGCCTCTTCATATTGCTGTAGCCATTCCTGGTGAAGAAGGGGTCAAGATAACGGAATTAATCCTTCATTCAGCTACAGATCCCGATGCAAGGGCAGGAGACGAAGATGATGTATATGCACCAGACTGGGTATGTTGCATCATTACTCCATCCTCTTCCAACTGTTTTGGTGTGGGCTATGGGAGACCAGAGCAGGGAATTGGTTGCCTGCCTGTTGGATTGAAACCTCTGTACACTGTTGGAATAATTGCACTTCCTCTGAAAAAACCTGGCATATCACTGACATACATAGAGGGTTACAACAACACTTATTTATGATTTGAGGTACCAGACACTATTGTAGAATCCTGATGCATGTTAGGCACAGGCTAGAAGTCTGTTACATACAATTGAATAGATGTAGGTGAAGTACAACTGTAGTATTGAGCCTATAATCACTATTCCTCAGAAAGAAACATCTTTGTGGGCTGAATCTGCTTGTTTCAGCACTATGGAGGCAGCTTAATTGTTTCTTCCTTCCTCTTGAATCCAGACTCCTGCTGGACCCCTGCAGCACTGCGCTCTTACCCCAGAGCAGCATTAGGTCAGAGCTATACTAGAAGCTTTTGCCAGTATATCAGTGTTGGTTAGGGGTGTGATTTTGTTTTTGAACAACATTTTTATACAGGTGGAAGCCCTAGTGTGGATTTGTTAATATCGGCAAAAAAGTGCTTTTGATGGTTCAGTTTATTTCATTCAGGGAAACATTATACGCTAGGCTAGCAGAAGCACTCTTTTGCTGGTATGAGCACTAGGAAAGTTTACTGGCAAAGCTTTTCTAGCAGAAACGACGCTTAAGATGTACAGCTGTCCACAGCAGAGTGCTTTAGGGTATGTGGGGGGGTTTCTTTCTCAAATTGTTGACAACTTTAAATAAATTTAAGTTCCAGTAATTGGGAATCCATTGACCTTCCTGTTAGGTCATCCTGAGCACCCTATGCGCTGAATATCCATTCCCTTTGACTCCTTCTGAATTTGCGTCCCAGCAGCCTAGCCCAGACCAATATTTCAGCACACCTTGCTCTGGCTTTCCTCAGCAATGCAGCAAGTGAACTTGCTCATACTGCCAGCTGTCTATGTCAGTGGACAAACTGCCACCATGTGGGTGTGTCAGTGCAGGCTACCCCAGCCTGCCATTCTATCACACCTTCTACTGGCTTCTCTCAGCAATGCAGAAGAGTGGCCCATCCCAGTGGCCCTTAACCTTTCCAGACTACTGTACCCCTTTCAGGAGTCTGATTTGTCTTGCATACCCCCAAGTTTCACCTCACTTAACAACTACTTGCTTACAAAATCAGACATAAAAATATGAAGTATCACAGCCACACTATTACTGAAAAATTGCTGACTTTCCCATTTTTACCATATAATTATAAATCAATTAGAATATAAATATTGTACTTACATTTCAGTATATAGAGCAGTATAAACAAGTCATTGTCTGCATGAAATTTTAGTTTGTACTGACTTTGCCTGTGCTTTTTATGTAGCCTGTTGTAAGAGTAGGCAAATGTCTAAATGAGTTGATGTAGCCCCTGGAAGACCTCTGTGTACCCCCAGGGGTATATGTATCCCAGTTGAGAACCACTGGCCTATCCCCTACTGCCATCCTATGTGTGCCCGCAGACCATCCAATAGCTGGGAGATGCAGACAAAGCAAGCTTAAATTCTCCCCTTTCTGGTTCCTCTTTGTGTGCTTTGCAGTGACCGGATTTCCCCTGCTACCTTAATGGGCCTACTGGTAGTTCTCCACAGAGCAATACAGAAGATACGGGCCTGTGAGTTCATACCACCATCTTGCCAGGGCTGTTAGTCAGTCTGGCTATTTTGTTCTTTTGGAGTTGGGAAGTATTCTTTCAACTCTGCAGGACAGAGGCTCAACACAGTTTATTTTTGTTGGTTTAGAAATCCTTAAGAGCAAGGAGAAACCTGAACATTTCCCCTTCTCCTCTGGGAAATCCATCTAGACAGGAGCATTCTAACTATAGGACTAAAAGGAGCACCTTAGAGAATTTGCTTCTTTTCCTTCTAGCCTCTCAGTTACTGAAGTTATAGTAAAAACAAAGAAATAAATTCCTTGTATCACAGGAGCCATAATCCCAGTGTCATCTCTGGAACCTGATCCATGTGTCTTCTTGGGTTGATGACAGTCCATAGAAGACGGGCAGATTCTATCCTTGTTCAGTCTATATCTGTAACGGAATGGAGATTTGGAAGAGAAAATATTCCACATTGTTCTTTGTAGATTTCAAGAATCTTATCCTTCCCCATGAGATGTGGTTGCCACCATTTTCCTGTCCAGTTAAGAGGAAGCAGTTGTCCATTCATGTCTATGTGATTTGGAATATCATCCTATACTGCTCTCCACTCCGATACGATCTTGATAGGCCAGATGAAGAAAGAGTACATTCACACCAGTGTTACCTGGATGACTTGCTGCTGAAAACTTACTTAAAGGAAACTCCTTTCTACATAGTCCAGTAACCTGTGCTAACCTGATTTCTAATTAACCAAAAATACAAAAAACGCCTTGTATCATCTTTGCATTTATTAATCTCTGAGCTGATTTTTTTAAGATACCTCAACTGGTAACACTCCCATTATTCTCACTTCTAAAATTACAGGTTTAATCCTTCTACTCAGCTGCTTGCCTCCAAGTGTCTGCAGTATTTACTCATGGTAGCATTGAACACATACAAACCCAGTGCAATGCAGCACCTCTAAATCCATCCATTCTTCTTCCCGACCAGAGGACAAAAACTGAGGACTGACAGTGCCTCCAAAGCTGATGGTATTGTCACTGAAGTCCTTCTTCAAACATTTCCCAGCAGCATCTTCATATTCCACATGGAGAGATCAAATGGACAGTGGTGATATATGCACATCGGCAAGTAGGAGCATGGGGCACAGCTCTGTACCTTAAGGCCACCAGAATTTCTTCACTCCTGTGGAAGCAGGGCCTGTCTACTAGAGCAACGTATGCCTAGGCCATGGTTGTGTGGCTTGGTTGACACATATCTAGATTTTTTTTGCGATTTGAAAGCAAGAAGGTACCATTATTTTATTCTTGTCAATGGAATCCATGAGCTCAGAAAATACCTATACCTGTGGGCAGATGTACTCATGTAAAATTTCCCCATCTCCTCTAATTGCCAAAATGGTTTGAGGGAAATAGGACTAGACAGAACATTTGTAATTCTAACCAGACTGCAGTTCCCTTGGCTCATAGCGATGATAGTCTACAAACCTTGGAAGCATCCAGTTTTTCCAACACTCTGCTGCAGCTGGAGCCCTTCAGTCACCCTGAACTTCACACACTGGTTTTATAGCCTGGAACCGTAGAGTCTAAGTCTCCAGCAACATGGATACTGTCAGGAACCAGTTAACCTTCTATTAAAATCTCAAGCTTCCATAAGCAGTGTGTACAAAAGCACTGGGAGAATTTATTCACTTAGGAAGTAGATCTCAGTTTAGCTGTGCTCCAAATGTCTGCCAGAGACCACTGATTTCTCATAGGTGGCTTTCATAAAAGATTACGCCTGAGTTATCTAAAGTTTCAATTCTCTGCTCTCAGGGTTAGTAATACAAGTGTCAGTTGTATTACTTGTGTCAGTTTTCTCCGCTGTGTGTATCAATGTTTGTAGCTGTTAGAATGAAAGGTATCTTAATGCTACTTGGCCTACAGTGGGTTTTATGTTTTTCAGGATGCAGTGCTACAGCAGTCCAGCAGATGGAGCCTGAATCTAAAGAAGGAAATGGGAAGGATGGGGGGAGTGCTTATGTTGTGTCTACTGTGGTGTAATGAGCAAATCCAGACTAGTAGATAATGTCCAGACCAGTGGATTCCTGGACCAATGTATTTTCTATTAGCTTATCTCTAAGCAGTACTGAAAGTGTGTGTATCTGTTTCTTCTGACCTTTACATTCAGAATGAGCCTGCCGAATCACCAGTTATTATTGCCATGAAACTTAATAATGAAACTGGACCTCCTAGCGAATACTACTCATCTTCTGGTATTGCCCCAGAGGAAGGTGGGAGGACTCCTTTGCATATTGCCTGTGAGAGAGAGGATAACCCCAAGGTAGGAGCACAATGGAACTGTAGGAATGTCCCTCCTCTAGGTTGTGGTTTTGCTCCTGTAGAATACACATAATTCCCAATCCTCAAATGACATATCGTACCCTCCTGGGGAATCCTCCGTAGGATCTGATTTCATGTGGCTTCTGAGTAAGAAATAAAACTCTCATCTCTTTTATGGGAAGGGTCTGATCCGTTAGTTTGTGTGATCTCGGCTGCTCTGGGGATTTTAGCTATGGGTGGCCAACTACCAGCTGCTCTGGTGGCCCAACAAGAAATGAACTAAACGAGTAAGTTGAAACCCCTCTATTATGATGCATACGTGCTCTAACTGAACTACTGTACCATGTGGTTTATAGAACTGCCCTTCCTGACCCAGCCCCTTTTTGTTTGTTCTTTTCCTTCTGTCATAGCCAAATTCCGCATTGTGAACACTTTGAGGGAGAGACGTTATTTTAATACTTGTTTTGTGTGAGGTGCTTGTAGACGTGACTTGAATCAATGGCAGTGTTTAGCCTGGTAGATTGACTGAGGGTCTTTTAAACTCTGCTTGGTTTATTTTTTTGGTCTGTCTAGCACTAAAATTTATCAGAGCTCCAATACAGTAAACAAGTTTTTAATTAACGCCCCCCCTCAACCCTGCCTTCCCCAAAAATCAAGCCATTGTCACTTACTATATCCCGTTTTCTTCCTCTGATATTCTGTCCTGCTGCTTTGATCTTGTGGTTCTACATATTGGGATTCTTTCACGTAGCTTCATTCTTTGACTTTTGACCTCTTTTTAATGCCTTGCCTTAAAGCAGACTCTAAGTAGAAATGGTATAAGGTTTCTATTATCTTCCTCTTAATTACATTTGATGACTAGCCCTATGCAATTTAGCAAATGTGAAAAAGTCCCATTTACTATGCCAGGATGCGTTACGTTCAATACATTGTGTCCTTTCAGGAGCTGATTGCTTTGCTGACATGCATTTCTTACCTGGCAGGTTTTTTATGGTTGCTTTTACATACAAATAAAAAGTCAATAAGCTAACCTTACCTCTCAATCCTCTCAAAATCATACATAATTAAGAATTTTAATTACTGTAGATCTTAGTTTCCAGGAATTTCAATCTGTTTTTTTCCTAAAGTTGTTTTGAAGCTTTTGAGTATTTAAAAGTTACCATTCTTGTATAACTAACCTCTATTGTAGAGCTCCCTTTTGCATTTACACTGTCAACTCCTGCATTCAAGGATTTATATCGTAGCACAAGATTCCTTGGTATAGGTTACAAATTCTTGGCTACGTGGGGAACTATTCTGGAAAATGTGATTGAAATTGGGGGCTGTTAGGTTTTTTCGTGTATATGTGTGTGCTTGTGTATCTATTTTGCAGGTGGGGCTGGCAGCACTGCCTTTTACTAAGGTTGCCCAACATTTCCCATCATAAGACCCTGTCTTAAGATGCTCATAACTTTGCCATACTTTAACTATTTATGCTGAAATTTTCCATGCTGAGTGACTATTTCAGCCAAAATGGTTCATGTTTTTCTGAGAATGAGGCTAGGGAAAAATAAGTGGGTTTTGCCCATGTTAAAAAATTCTGGCGATGTTTTTCTTTGAAAAGCTCTAGCAATCCCATGCTTAGAAATTTGACTGGGAGTGCCTAGAGACCGGGGGAGTGGGGAGAGACAGGTGAAATGAGGCGCTTGGGGATTGAGGGAAGAACTGAGAATGCTGTGCAAGGAATGAAGGGAAGACTGGGTCAGGGAGATCAGAACGGTGAGACTAAGACTTGCTGGGGAAGGAGTCTGGGACTGGAATGAGAATACTAGGGCAAAGAGACAGGACGGGGACAGGTTGGAGGGGATGGGGCAGAAAGGGTCATGCTTGGTGGGAATGGGCAGAAGGGCCTATGCTCACTAGAGAGCACACTCCCTTCTGGAGCCCGGGATGGAACCAAGATCCCTGAACCTCACCAAATGTTTAGGAAACCCACTTGTAAAGTGTCCCATGCTCGTGTAGTGCTGGTCCACATAGAGGATTACAATTTCCTGCTGCTATCAGTAGTTACTCCATTAGCTCAAGTGGCAGTGGTCTGTGTGGTGCATCTAACGGCTCCAACTCTGCTGATGATGCATGTGGGGGTCCCTCTGCAGGCACAGGACAGAATTTCTGTTACCATTGTGCTTTATTAAAAAGCTAGGGAATTACACACACAGAAGATAATTAAAATGCCATTATTAATGTTGCATTCTCAAGCACTCAAAAGTTAGGAAATGCCAGAATTAAGGTTGCCTGTGCAACCAGTCTTTAGTTACACGATCACATTCTGTTTTTTCCACAGGACCCCTCCTTCATTGAGTGTACAGAATGGACAATATTTACTTAGCGAGTTGCTATTCAGTACTTTTTCTCCTCATTCGGTCTATGGCTCCAGGCCTTACTTAGTGTACAGTCTTCAAACCCCGCCGTGATGACTGAAGTATTAATTTCCTCATGGGATTTTCTGTGGCACTTATCACTATAATATTTGAGTGCTTCACAAACATTAATGAAGTTAGTTTCACAACACCCCTGTGAGATAAGGGGTATTATCCCCATTTTAGAAATGGGGAACTGAGGCACCAGAGAGATTAAAGTCAAAAGTATCCATTAATTTTGGGTGCCCAATTTGAGATGACTAGAACCTGATTTCTCAGAGCACTTAGGTTTATACAGCACTCCCTATGTGGAAAGGACAGCTCCATTTGTTGACTTCCATTTGCAGCTTTGAGTGCTCAGCACTTCTGCAAATAGACCCCACGCTCTCAAGTCAGGCACCCGGAAAATGAAGAATACTCACTTAGTGACCACCTGTGAAAAGTTAGGGTTACATCACTTGCCCAGCATCACATAGGAACCTTGTGGCAGAGACAGGGGTAGAATCCAGTTCTCCAGGGCAGCATTCAGCTGCCTTAATTTTGAGACCCTCCTCTCTCTTCTTGCAATCCTCTGCCTCCTTCACTACACATCTTCCAATTTCTGCAACAAAAGAGGCAGGGGTCTTACAGACAACAGTCTCCTTCACTACATAACCCTAATTCATCTCTACCACGTGTCCATCATGTGCACTGAATGAGGCTGGGATCCTATGATAAAAATAGCATATGATCATATAAATAAAGACTGAATTTTAATGTGTATGCACAAGGGGGCCCAGTTAAGGTTGCACACACAACCTTAATTTTGGCAATTCCCAACTTTTGAGGGTTAAAGAAGCAACCTTAATAATGTTCTTTTTTCAATGTTTTTTTCTATGTAATTGTGATAAATGAGGGGGGTAGCTCCCTTTTATGGACACCCAGCCAGCCAGTAGCTATAGAATCCTCCTTAGCAGCTGTACCCTAATTGCCTTAACTGTAAAGGGTTAAGAGAAGCTTAACCTGAGTTGGCACCTGACCAGGGAACCAATAGGGAGGCTGTACCCTTTCAAATTGGAAAAACTGCTGTGTGGGTGTGGGTGGGGGGGGGCGTTTCTTTGTCTTGCGGTTTGGAGAGAGGGGAAGGCAGCAACAAGCTGTAAGCTTTAAGCCAGGTATGGGAAATCATCAGCATCATACCTAGAAGCTCCTCATTTGGAACCCCAGATATGTAAGTAGCACAGGAAAAGTTAAGACAGATGTGATTAGGAACCTTTTTGGTTGTTTTGGTGTGTGGATTACTCTGTGCTAACCCCAGGTACTTTTGTTTTGCTTGTAACCTTTAAGCTGAACCCCAAGAAAGTTATTTTTGGTGTTGAATCCCTAAAGCCTGAGTTTTCAGATGTTTCTTTCTTTTCTAATAAAGTTGACCTTTTTTAAAAGAATCCTTTGATTCCAAAGTCCTTAGACAAGGGGTTGGTCTGTGCTCACATTGCTAAGGCAACTGGTTGGTATTTTATTTTCAAGCCTCCCCAGGAAAGGAGGTGAAGAGGCTTGGGGGGATATTTTGAGGGGATAGGGATTCCAAGTGACCCTTCCCTGAATATTTGTGAAAATCACTTGGTGGTGGCAGCGATATCTGTCCAAGGCAGAAAACTGTACCTTGGAAGAGTTTTAACCTAAACTGGTAGAAGATAAGCTAAGAGGGTCTTTCATGTGGGCCCCCACATCTATACCCCAGAGTTCAGATTTGGGGGGGTATACCCTGACAGTAATACTTGTATGTGTTTATAGCAGGTGTTTAATGCTGTTGTTTTTCATAAGCTTAATGTCTTGATTTTCTTTTTTATGATCTAATTCTACCTTTTCCCCCCTACCCAGCATGTCAGGGATGTTGTCCACCTCCTCTTAACTCATAAGGCAAATCCTAACACCTCGTGGAGTGGCCATTCACCCCTTTCCCTGGCAATTGCCAGTGGGAATGACTTGGTGAGCATCATCTAATTCCTTTTTTCTTTATTTACTTGATTAATTTTTACTTTGGTTCCTTCCCTGGTAGGAGCCAAGATGGCTTGTGTGTTGGAGTGACCCATGTTTATTTCCAATGAAAGTATCTAAATTTACTTTTCTTTCAAACCTATGGACATAACCTGAGTTTTCCACTGTATTAAATGGGGATTTCTCTTTATGGATTGGTGGCTAAGAGGTTAGCAGGATTCAAAAAGGAATATCCATCTATATGGATCTTGAGAACATCCACTTACACTGTAGGATACCCTGAAAATATTACAAAGAACATAAACCATCATACTTTTGGGTTTAAGTCAAGCACTAACTGATGGGATTAGGAAGAATCTTCCTCTACAGACATTCTGTAACTGTCCACCAAGTTACTACTTGTACCTTCTGACGCATCCAATGCTGCCACTATCAGAGACTTGACATTGGAATAGATGGCTCACTGGTCTGATCCAGTAATGTAGTTCCTATTTAAAACAGTTTGGTTTGAAATGATCAAAACTACTAACATCTGAAAATGTTGTACTGAGCATGCCCTTTATAAAATTTCCATATAGATGCACTATCCAGGCATTAATTGCCTTGGAAATAAGCACTTTTAAGAACTGCTTAAGAGAGAACATTTCAGCCACTGTATAGAAGATGATTCCTCTTGACCTGGATCCTCCCCCTCATCCTCATCTGTGTGTTTGAATCTGGGATCGTAAGAATACACATTCAATTATAATTGCCCATGCTGTGGGACTTTTGTGCCTTCAGAATTCAGTCTAGCAGATTCACTGGAGGTCTAATTGTGATTTTGTAAGTATCGCACTAGTACTACTAAAATCTGCTCTCCTTAAAGTGCACATGTATTAATTTTGCGTTTAATAAAGACAATAGGGCAATACTTAAAAAATTCCACAGTTGCTCCAGGAGGTGTACACTGATGGGGTTGTTTCTCCTTATTTTCTTGCTTAATAAAAGAAACTGTTAGTTGCAATAAAACGAAAAGGGAAGGTTTTTAGATTTTAATATAAAGTTTTGAATAACTTCACGAAAGGAATGAATTTGGGTTTTACTGTCTTATAGAGATCTCTTGATTTTCTTAATATAAGAAGGGCTAAAGTAAGTCCTGAAGCACAATGTAGGAAATTCTCATCTGAAGAAGATTGCTTTGCCTGGCTTGAATTTTTTTTTAATTAAATGCACAAAGCAATGCAAAGGAAACTACTGAAAAGTATTTGACTTTATTAGCATCCTTTAGCTATTTCCAAGTAGAATGGCCACATATTGTCTATATAGCACTTGTTTATACTGTAATTATTGTCTTGGCTAATATTGTACTGAGTCCACTTGGTGCTAGATTGTCAGCTATGATGCTGTGGTGGTAAGGATCATGTAATGACCTAGATAGCTCTTGGATCTGGACTCCAGTTTTTTGGCACATTGTGCACAGTGCTTTACAACCGGTTAATCTACAGTGCTGAATACATTAATAATAGCAGTATTCACTCACCCACATTGCATGTGGGCAGTGTTTTTCATTACTTGTTAGCCTAGTAAATGTAAATCCAAATGCAGTACTACTCTGTACAATGTAGTTGAGTTCTCAGGGAGGGAAAGTAGTATTGGAGACACTGATTTATGAAGGAGCTGTATGTTTGTTTGAGAATCCAATGAGAACAGCTGAGATCCCAGAAGTTTAGAAAAGAACTAACCTAGGCCCCAGTCATGCAGTTGGCTTTGGGTGAACAGATTCCTGTGCTTGCATGGAGCCCCATTGACATTGATGAAGCTCCTTGTGGACACAAAGAACCATTTATTATTATTTTATATTATTATTTTATTTATTATCTATCATAATTCCCCTCTTTAAATAAAAAGAAATCAGGTGATCCAGGGAATTATGGAGCAACAAGTTTAATTACAATACACTGCTAGGCCAATTGATAAAGCAGTATTTATAACCACTTAGAAGACAGAGAGGGAGGTGCTAAGTGATAGATAACATGAAATCATGCTTGATTAACTGGCCTCATTCAGCTCAAGGTATAGTATCCCTGGTCTCTCAGTCCATGCAGTGTACCAAAGCCCATGGACAGAGAGTCTGACCCAGGCTTTTCTCAAGACACCTTTGATTGTCAGAGAATGGGTTTGTGGGAGTCTTGCACTGATCACTAAAGAGAAAATAGTTGAATAGAAGGGGCCTGTTAGACTCCTTTGGCTTAGGAAGAGCTTCTGTTCTGGGCTAATAACGGCTACTGTTTGGGTGAAAATAACAGAATTCAGTCTCATGTTTGAAACATCTGAAATCTAAGTCGTGGAGTTTTATGAATCTGTCTGGTGCAGTAATGGCACAACAGGCCACAAATGTACAGCCTGTGTCGTTCTGTTTTTCTGGTAGTGCACAGGCTTTGCATTTTAGAAAAGCATAACAGCAGATGACTTTTTTAACACTACACGATGAAGCAGTTGACACATGGCTGTTCAGTATGGATCTATGATTTTTATCGTGCTAAAAATGCAATACAAAGAAAGTGCAAAAATTATTCTAATAGACCAATATTTAGATGTTATTACTTTATGCCTTTAGGTTACTGAAAAATACTAGTGTGCATTCCAGGTATATTATTTTAAACACTGTAAAGTATCGACACAGCTATTGTACATTTTGGATCTCATAGTCCTGCTGTAAAACTGTCTAAGATTACATCATCATTCATTGATTTCTCATATTTATCTATGCCTGTTTGCAGGCAGTGACGGAACTCTTAGCGTATGGCGCTGACCCCAATCTTCCATTAAGCAACGGTATAGGTAGTGCCCTTTGTGCTGCTGTCAACACTACATATGAACAGAAGAGGACCATAGCAAACAGGATTTTATTGGTAAGAAAACATGTTGTTTTTGACTTTAGTTTTCCAATTAACTTTTTCAGCAGGTGTTTTGAATTTTGGTTCTTCTGTGTGATTCAGTTGTCTCTCCTAGTAACCTTCAGTGATGCAGGTTTTTTTTCTTAGTAACTCAGTGATTCAATTGCCAATTCCTTTTTTTTCTGTATCTGATTCTGTGCTGGGAAAATGAACTGTGTTGGAAAACATGTTAACATGTTTTAACTAGCATGGAGTAACTTGCCTACTGTATAGAGGGGCAAGTCATGTTTGAAATACGGTAGGTGATTGTGGTTAACCTTGGGTCCCCTCCCACATCCAGGGTTCACTGCAAGTAACTATCATATTTTTAAATGCAGCTGTCCTTGTCACGCTAAGGTGAAAATTGTGTTTAACACTGTCACTAAAATCATGTTAGTTGACTGGATGGATTTTCTCAGTGTGGACAAGGTCCAGGAGAGTGTTAGGCCTTATCTACCTCAGGGATTTTCCCCAGTTCTAGCCAAAATCATAGCCAGTGCAAACCCAGAGTTGGGGAAAGACAGCTACAATCTGCACTAGTTGAGTTTACGCCAGTTCAAGCAGAGGTAAAATCAAGTGGTGCAAATCACTGCTTGGAGCAAATTCCCAATGTAGACAAGGCCTTAGGGAAGGAGGTTAGTTTTGTTCTTTGATGATTGTTTTTTTGTGCTTCCTAAGGTGGAGGGGGAAAACAAGGGGAAGCTAACCAAATAAAACAAGAGTTTGGGAAGTGACTCATCCTCGCTGACACTTCTGAAACTCAACAAAAATCTGCAACTACATAAGTAGAATTCTGTGTACCATTCACTGTATTTCTTATTCCTTGTTCTCTAGCAGGAATTCCACCTTTCTGATGTCTGCCCCTCTTGCAATCATAATTGTTTGACACCATAATCATTTTTACAGCCGCTAGTTGTCATATCACAAGCAGGATATGGTGGGCAATAAAAATGCAGATGAATTGTGGGCTCCCCTGAGTCCCTTGCATACGAGACTAATGCAAGCCATATTCTTGGTATAGCCCTGATCAGCACGTCTGGAAATGTATATATTTTACTGTGGGTTCTGCCCGAAATAATTATATTGTAACATTGAGGATTACAGATAAACAATGAGAATGAAAAAGTATTTCCATAGATGCCTGAACAGAAGTGGGGATTGGGTGAGACTGATATCCCTGAAAATCAGGGCCATGATTGCCTACATGGATGTTGGAATTTTTCACATGCAAAACCTTTCTGGACATGTGAAAACTCATCATTCGAGTCTTTCATCTGCATACCCAGTGCTTTATGTGAAGAAAGCATGCACTCAGTTGTGTTCTTATAGAGTTGCATTTGCACAAGTAGAGACCAGGGTAAGCTGATCAGCCCTTTCAGTTTAATTATAACAGGAGGTCACAATTTGGTTGAAGGTCCTGCCTTTTATAATGTTTTTCAATTTTGTTGTTTTGCATTTTGTTTTTCTTTCTCCAGATTGATAAACTAATTGAGGCGGGTGCAGATATGTTGATGCCAATTATTCTTAGCCAAGGGAGGAGAACTGCAGTGGGAACTGTAGTAGACTATGCATATTATAAATACTTTCAGGTATCTCTTTGACCACTAGAATTTAAAATTAATGTTAATATTAATCATGTTCTTCAGATCCACAAATAGAGACAAGCAGATTTTTTAGTTCTGCACCTGTCACTTTGTCGGGGTAGATGCTAAAAGCACCAGCAGACTCTCTTTTGTCCAGTTGTCTTGAGACTCATTCCATTCACCACTAAACTTTAACCCCTATAAGGGTGATAGAGGTCTAAAAAGCCCTGGTAGTTCTGCCATGGGAGAGAAATGATTTGGTCACACTTTATATTAAGATTCCATTTACAGGTGGTTTATAAAGAGTTAATGAATGATTGATAGATGTTATAAGCATGTTACAGACATGAGTAATATATATTATTGATGGTGAGAAGCACATCAGTAAAAGGTGTTATAGATGGTTATAAATTATGACTGTAGGCAACTTATTGACTGGTTGAACTTTAGAAGAATCTAGCACAATGGATTAACTGTTAAAATATATTAAAATTTATGAAAGGGGGGAGGGATAGCTCAGTGGTTTGATTATTGGCCTGCTAAACCCAGGGTTGTGAGTTCAATCCTTGAGGGTGCCATTTAGGGATTTGGGGATTTAGTTGGGGATTGGTCCTGCTTTGAGCAGGGGGTTAGACTAGATGACCTCCTGAGGTCCCTTCCAACCCTGTGATTCTATGAAAGGAACCTTAACCTAAAGTGTGCTTAATTATTTGCCAGATTCAGAAATTCTGCTTTCTCTGGACTTATTTGCTTTAAAGAGCTGCTGATGCTTCCTGGAAATCTTTGAGATAATTTCTGTTTAGAAACATTGCTGGCTTGGGTCATCATAGTTTCATAGCGCTTAAGACCAGAAGAGACTATTAGATCATCTAGCCTGACCTCTTGCATATCACAGGGCATTAAATTTCACCTATGTTGAGCCTGATGACTTCATTTAAACTAAAGCTTTTTAGTCATCAGGACAGATTAAGATGCCACCAAAGGGCCCCTGCAGTGGTAGGGAATTGTTGTGGTAAAACATGTCCGCAGGATCCTAGTGCACAATCCATACCCCATGTTGCAGAGGAAGGCAAAAAACAAACAAACCAAAAAACCCAGGGGAAATTGCTTCCTGACCCCAAATCTGGTGAAAAAAATACAGCAGTCAGGCACCTAAGACAGAGGAGTTTCTGTACCACCTCAGAGCACTGGTCTGCCTCTCCTCCTCTGGGGGAGTCCTGCCCAATCAAAAGAGTAGCAGCTAAAAAAATTGGTCAAAATATTAAATGTGATTGTTTTAAAATGTTATGTTCCAGCTTGCTCCACTGTGTTGTGTAAAAATGGCAGGTGTTCGGAGAGGAGAGGGGATTCTGTCCCTTGGCATAGGTTGAAACTGCTACTTAGTATTTAGGAGGGCTGATATGGTACTATACATTATTACACCCGTGCTGGGCATCCCTTCATCTAGTCAGGTTTACTTCCTGCTAAGAATAATATGGAAGCACATGTTTGCCATGTTAGATGTCTATTCCCTACCTCTTATTGTGTATGAATTGTGTGTTGCAGGATAAGAAGATAGCACATACTCCATACCACGCATTATTGCCGCCAGAACGGGAGATTTTCAATGCGCGCAGGGAGCTGCTAGAGTACATTAGTGACCGGCTTCGTGAGTGTGTTATCTTGAAAGAGAGAGAATGGGATAGAGAAGAACTTCGGAAATCCAGGAAATGTGAGTTCAAGCTAAGCCTCCAGTCCATGTAAATGTTGTATAATGGTGTATGGGGATTTACACTTGTGGGTTCCTATGCTGTGGGATTAAACCATAGCCCCTAATGCTGAATTTGTTCCTCTATAATGCCTTTCATCCAGGGATCCTGGTGCTTTACAAAATCCCACTGCCCTTCTAGAGTAAGTGCATGCCATTCTCCTTTTATAGCTAGGGACACATCTAAGTACACTGGGGTTAAGTGATTTGCTCAAGGTCTTGCTCAAATCTGTGGCAGTGCCAGGCATAGAACCTGCATCTTTCCCTGATACCCGTGTTTCAAGCATAAGATAAACCTGTCTCTAGAGATTACCTAAAATGTGATAAGTGAATTTTAGTGTGGGATTGTTACCTTCTGCAATTCACATTAACTGAAATTCTATGGCTTGTGTTATGCAGGAGGTCATAATAATCATAATGGTTCTTTCTGGCCTTGAACATCTGTTAACCTTTCTGTACCTCAGTTTCCCCATATGTAGACTGGGGATATATTGCCAACCTTTGAAGTTCTTATCTTAAAACATTTTAATTTAAAAATTTGAGACAAGCCCCGCTCTTGTTCTTAGGGAGCAGTGAAAATCCACAATATATTTATCTGTGGGTGTCACATAGTTCTCATTTCACTAAATCCCAGCAGGTGACCCTAGTCTTTAAGATGTTTTATGGACTCACAATGAGAGATATCCAAAATATGGAGTAGGACACTGAACATTACTTAGGATTTTTTAAAAATTGTATGATAGTGTTTTCTGTAACTTCCATTTCAAGAAGAAACTGTTCTGGCCTCCATAATAACCAGCATGAGCCAGGGAGTCAGATGTTGACCAATGGGTACATTTGTGACATAACCACACCACCGGGCTGAATGCAGTTTTAATGGAAGTGACCCTAGTGACCAGCATGCTTATTCACAGACTCTAATTGTGAGGTCTAATTTTCTCTTTTACATGTTGGTACAGTAGATGCAAGTCCTCGTGCTCCCTCAGCTAGAAGGAAACGTGTGGACAAGCGTGCTGCAATAACGCTACCACGGGAGGAAGTGAGGTACGATAAAGATGCTGAACACAAACACTTATAATTCTTAGCCAAATATATCACTTCATGGCTCTACCTCACCTGGACCACTGTCACCAGTACCCCTTCTCTGGCCTCTCTGACTTTCCCCTCACTTCTTCAATCTATCCACTTTTCAGCAGCTAAAATTATCTTCCCCTCCTGCTCTGAAGTTAGCCAAGGTGGCTGCTATGAATGGACAAAGATGTTACAATTTTCTGGTTCTTGACAAATTGGTCATTTCTATTCAGAGCCCAGTAATTCAGAAGAAGCCAGTCTAAGCTCAGGCTTCCCAGACAAATTCTCCTGTGGCCCAGCACAAAGCATATGATGCAGCCATCTACAGAGATCTTTTTACAAAGTCTAGAATTGAGTCAAAACTCTTATGCCCAACCTTCCAATCTGATCTGCACGGGCAGATCCTCTTGCCCACTCAGAGCCTCATTGAGGACTTCATCTGTACAGGGGTTTCCCCCTAAGTTTCACATTGCAGGATCAGGGCCTTAGCGAGGAAGTCACTACTTCAGTTCCATAATATGTGTGCACCATTATGTACAGTGGTTAAATTTTAAAAAAGCCAGTGCCACCAGTTACTATACATTGGTATCAGGAAAATAGTGTACTGTCCCGGATAGTACCCTGCATGTTGGTAAAGCAAAATACATAAAATTCTGAAGCCCTAACCCTAATCTCCGATGCCCTGCCCCAATATTTCTTCCAAACTGAACTGAAGATACAGGGCTAGATTTTTAAACCAGATAGGTACATAATTTATGTGGCTAATATTGGACCCATACTTATTTAGGAATTGTAATCCCTAATGTGAGATGAGAAGGAAATAGAAGTAGTTTAGGAATTTACAAATGTAAATCTACCAGCATTTACAATTTTTAATACTTTTATTTTAGGGTCATTAAACACATTAATAGATATAATCTAGGCCTGTGATCAATAAAGGATTCAATGTTTCCCTTACCTAGCAGTTCTGACTTTGGGTTTTGTGTTGTTACCTAACTGTTGCAGAAAAGCTTTTGGTCAAGTGATGTTAATGTAACACCGACCACTCTGGTAGTCAGCAGGTGAGACTGAACCTGGGACCTCTGGAGCTTAGTGCATGAACCTCCACCGCAATATGCCTATTAGCTAAGGCTATAGAGCGGACACTCACTCTCTCGTCTCAGTGCCACTAGATGGGGCAGAAAACCACACCCAGGAGATGTGTGGGTTACAACAACAATGGAGATAAACCTGCACACTTCCCAGGAAATGATAAATGGAACTATGTTTGTTAGAAGAGAATGGGAAGAATTAGTTGGAGCCCAGGTGGGATGGAAAATGGAAGCCAAAATTATTCATTGCTTATTCCAGAATATATGACTTTATTATATTTCCAAGTTTCCCTTGATTCCCAAGATTACAGAATGGATGCTGGCTGGGAATAGTCATAATAATACTTCAGGGGCTTGCTTAGATCTTTTTTCTCCAGCTGTGCCATTTTGTTAACAGTATTGATTGTATTAATGATGCTGACACTGAAGAGACTGAAGCAAGACACTAATAGAGTCCATGATACACTGCCAGAAATGCTATAAAAATCAAAGCCCTCAATGCCAAAGATATTGGATGATCCCATTGCATCCAGAATTGCCTTAAAAACAGTTAATGAAAAGCTAAGAGGCACTGAAATACTTAAAAATTATATTAATCCTTGTGGTGCTTTACCATGTACAATGAATACCTACACTAGCTAGCCTGTAAGCCATATCTTGAGCTGTTCTTCTTCGAGTGATTGCTCATGTGTATTCCACAATAGGTATGTGTGCTCACCACATGCACCAGTGCCGGAAGTTTTCCCCCTAGCAGTACCTGTAGGGGAGCGCCCCAGCGACCCCTGGAGTGGTGCTTCCATGGCGCGGTATAAGGGGCGCTGTGAACTCCCCCCACCCTCAGTTCCTTCTTGCTGCCAGTGAAGTGCTTCGGAACTGCTCTGCTCCAGCTTTGCTATAGTTCGTCCCCAAAACTGCTTGTTCGTTCAGTGTATGGTACCTGTAGTTAGTTAGTTTAGTTTAGTTTAGTTAGAGCGCCCGGGCTGGGGCATGCCTCGCGCCCTGGGTTTTAAGGTGTGCGACACTTGTAGGTGATCTGTGCCACTGAATGATCCGCACGCGGACTGTCTGCACTGTTTGGGGGAAACCCATCTCAGTGATCGCTACAAGATTTGCAAGTCGTTTAAGCCTCGGACCAAGAGAGAAAGGGACATTAGCCTCCAGGCTATTCTGATGGAGTTGGTGCTGACCCTGGCTCCAGCGCACTGCTCCGAGTTGGCACCGAGCACCTGGCTCCAGTTGGCACCGTTCCCCATCCATGGGGCACGCCAAGAAGGCTAGAAAGAGGCCTTCTTCGCCATGGCTCCGGAGTAAACCCAGGACAGAAGCTAGACCCATGTTGGAAAGTCCTCGATCCTCACTGGCCTCTAGGCCTCTGACTCAAGTCAAATGGAGTAGCCCGGTCCATTCGGAGCAGGCCTCCCCGGATGTCCAGATGCCCTCCACGCCGAAGGCCCTGCAGGCGGCCCAGGATGTTATGTCCATGACGGTACCAGGAGCACCGCCAATGTCGGCCCCGCGCTCCAGAGGCAAGCCACTGCTGGGATCTCCGCAGTCGCCCCTGGCTCGGTACTGATCTCGGTTGAGGGAACGTTCCCGACGCCGTTCGCTGCCCAGCGACCGTTCAGGGCAAAATCCACGTGGATTGCCCTCGACGCCCACCAGACTGTCTGGTTGGGTTCCATCCGACTGAGACTCTCGACACCGCTCCGCCTCGAGGAGTGAGCACTGACGGGACCGAGGCAGACGTCGCCAAAGGTCCTTGTCTCGGAGGGGTTATCGCAGCCGGTCACGGCATGGTCGTCAACGTCGTTCCCGTTTGGCATCCTGCTCCAGGACCCTGCCATGGCACTGCCTCCGCAACCCCGGGTGTCGATTGCCATCGTCCCGCCGTCGCGGGTCTTCCTGTCGGAGCCAATCACAGAGCAGCTGTTACCGACGGTACTGGTCCTCCACGTTGGGATCACGGTCCCATGGTCGGCATCGCTCCCAGCACCGCCGCTCCTCCCGGTCCGGGACAGCGGCAGGTCATATGTCAGCCCGGCCTCCCTTCATAGTCGTCCATCGATGGGCCAGGCCAACCAAGCTGAACAACCAGCTCTGCCGGTGCCACAGCAGGTACAGTGGCACCGGGCACCATGGCCCCCGACGAAGCCCCCGGTGGGGGCTTACTTGGTGGCTGGAGCATCAGAAGGACCATCGGCCTCCCTCTCCAGACCTCCGAGGAAGGAGTCAGTGGGACGTACATCCTTGTGGTGGTGGACCCGCTGGTGCCGGTGGACACTCAAAGTACCACGCCGGCCTTCTCGCCCTCCCTGGATGAGGCAATTACGGCCCCGCCTCCCTCCGTCCCGCAGGAGGACTTTAGAGCCCACAAAGAACTCTTAAAAAGGGTGGCATCAAGCCTCCACCTCCAAGCAGAGGAGATGGAGGAGCCCTCGGACTTCCTGTTTAATGTGCTGTCCTCTCCATGAAGGGTGGCAAAAATTTCAAATTCCCTGTGGCAAACACCGGCCTCATTGGCCCCCATCTCTAAGAGAGCGGAATGCAAGTATTTTGTACCCGCCAAGGGACACGAGTACTTATACACCCATCCTGCTCCTAACTCCCTGGTGGTTGAGTCGGTCAACCACAGGAAGCGGCAGGGCCCGGCCTTACCCCGAAAAATAAAGATTCACGGAGGCTGAACCCTTTTGGAAGGAATCTTTATTCGTCCTCGAGCTTCCAGATACGGGTGTCGAACCTCAGGCTCTCCTGGGCCGGTATGAGTTCAATCTGGGGGGCTCCCTGCCCAAGTTCGAGGACTCCCTCCATGAGCGTGACAGGAAGGAGTTCAAAGCACTGGTGGAGGAGGATACAGCGGCTGCCACAGCAACCCTGCAGGCAGCTTCAGATGCAGTGGACACGGCCGCACAGTCCATGGCCTCCGGGGTGTCCATAAGAAGGGCGTCATGGCTCCTGCTCTCTGGGCTGTCCAGCGAGGCGCAGACCTCCCTGCAGGACCTCCCCTTTGACGGCAAAGCTCTGTTTGTGGAACAAACGGATACAAAGCTGCATGGCCTGAAAGACTCCCGCACGACTCTCCAGACTCTGGGTCTCTATGTTCCGGCTCAGGCTAAACCTAAGTTCAAGCCGCAGCAGACTCCTGCTCCGGCCACTCACCCAAAATACGAGGCCTCTTATAAGAAGTCGCAGGACTATAAGAGGCGCCCACAGAGGCAGTCTCGGCCTGCCCCCCAACCTGGGTCCTCGAAGGGCAAGCAGGCGGGGAAAAGGCGGTTTTGACGGGATGCCCGGGGGCACCCTGCCAGTTCTCATCAGGGATCCACCCTCAATAAAGCTTCCCTTCTCCAATCGGTTGTGTGCTTTCCTCCTGGAGTGGTCACGGCAGACCTTGGACCAATGGGTCCTCAACACCATCTCCTGGGGCTACACCCTCCAGTTTACTTCCTCCCCGCCCAACCACTCCCAGTCCCCATCCCTCCTGGGGGACCACTCGCACAAGGCTCTGATTGAGCAGGAGGTGGGGCAGCTCCTGGGCCTAGGAGCAGTGGAAGCGGTACCCGGGGAGTTCAAAGGCAAGGGATACTACTCCCGCTATTTCCTTATCCCGAAGGCCAAAGGGGGGCTCAGGCCCATCTTGGACCTGCGAGGCCTGAACCAGTACATGGTGAAGCACAAGTTCCGCATGGTCTCCCTGGCCTCCATCATCCCCTCCCTGGATCCCGGGGACTGGTACGCCGCTCTTGATCTGCAGGACGCGTACTTCCACATTCGTATATTCGAGGGGCACAGACGCTTTCTCCGTTTTGTGGTGGGGCAGGAACGCTACCATTTGGCCTGTCCACTGCCCCCAGGGTATTAATGAAATGTAAGTCAGTTGTAGTGGTCTACCTCAGGCGCCGGGGATCCAGATCTTCCCCTATCTGGACGACTGGTTTGTCAAGGGTAGCTCCTGGTCGCAGGTGCAGGATCACGTGGCGCTCCTTCGGTCCACGTGCACCACTTTGGGCCTATTGGTAAACAACACCAAATCCATGTTACTCCCGGTTCAACGCATAGAGTATATCGGGGCGGTCCTGGACGCCTCGTCGGCCAGAGCGTCCCTCCCACCGGACAGGGTTCGAGACCCTGAAGGGGCTCATCGACACGGTCACAAGGTTTCCGGTGACAACAGCCAGAGCGTGCCTCCAGGTCTTGGGTCATATCTCGGCGTGCACGTATTTGGTCCATCATGCCAGACTCGGGTTGGCCTCAGAGTTCTCCCAGGCCAGGGACAGGATGGATAAAGTCCTCACGGTACCCGAACCAGTGATTGCCTCCCTATGGTGGTGGTCCTCCCCGAGAAACATGCTCCAAGGGGTCCCGTTCAGGGGCAGGGACCCGTCACCGGAGCTGGTGTCCGACGCATCGGATCTGGGATCGGGGGCCCATGTGGGGAACGTTCAGACCCAAGGTCTGTGGTCGGCTCGGGATCTGACCCTCCACATAAATGTCAAGGAGGTCAGGGCGGTACAGCTGGTGTGCATGGCCTTCCGCTCGCACCTGGAGGGCGGGGTGGTCATGGTCCTTTTGGACAACACGGCCTCGATGTTCTACACCGGGATTCTTAAACTGGGGGTCGGGACCCCTCAGGGGGTCACAAGGTTATTACATGGGGGGGTCGCGAGCTGTCAGCCTCCACCCCGCTTTGCCTCCAGCATTTATAATGGTGTTAAATATACAAAAAAGTGTTTTTAATTTATAAGGGGGGGTCACACTCAGAGTCTTGCTATGTAAAAGGGATCACCTGTACAAAAGTTTGAGAACCGCTGTTCTACATCAACAGGCAAGGTGGGGCCTGATCCTCTGCCCTCTGCCGCGAAGCCCTCAGGCTGTGGGATTTTTGTATAGCCCACAACATCTCCTACAGGCCTTCCATCTGCCGGGTGCCTGGAATGCGCAGGCGGCTCGCTTGAGCAAGGACTTCGCCTCTCAGCACAAGTGGTCTCTCCACCCAGAGGCGGTGCACAGACTTTTCCATGTGTGGGGAACTCCCCAGGTGAACCTGTTCATGACTCGGCAGAACCATCGCTGTCCCCGGTTCTGCTCTGGCGGAGGCTGGGATGGGGCGCTATCTCCAATGCCTTCCTCCTGTCCTGGTCAGGCCAGTTTCTCTATGCCTTTCTCCCGTTCCCGCTGATTGGCAAGATCCTGGAAAAGATAAAGACGGACAAAGGCCGGGTCCTTCTGATTGCCCCGGCATGGTCCAGGCAGCATTGGTACAGAACCCTCACGGGCCTGGCGGTCGCACTGCCATGGCCATTGCCGTCCCACTCGGACCTGCTCTCCCAGGGCCAGGGCCTCCTCCTCCACCCCAACCTAGCGGCACTCCACCACACGGTGTGGCTGCTCAATGGTTAGGTAGGGAGGAAAGGACATGCTCAGAAGGGGTTCAATGTGTCCTCCTAGAGAGCAGGTGGCCCTCCACATGCCAAGCCTACTTGGCAAAGTGGTCTCGGTTTTCCAGATGGGCGGACAAGTGGGACGTTTCCCCGGTGGCCGCCCCAATCTTGGTGCCCTCGTCAGCCAAGGTGCACCTGGCGGCCATATCGGCCTTCCATCCGCCGGTGCAGGGCCACACGGTATTCTCCTATGCTATGACTGGCCGATTCCTTAAGGGGTTGGATTGTATCTTCCCGTATGTTAGGCCCCCAGTCCCGCAGTGGGACCTAAACCGGGTGTTGACCCGTCTCACAGGGCCCCTGTTTGAGCTGCTAGCCACATGCTCCCGGGGAAGGTTGCCTTCCTGGTTGCGATCACGTTGGCCAGGCAGGTCTCGGAGCTCAGGGTCCTGACCTCCGAGCCCCCGTACATGGTTTTTCATAAGGATAAGGTTCAGCTCCGCCCACACCCTTTGTTTCTCCCTGTAGAGGAGTGGACTCACCCCTGCGGCGTCTCCTGCTGGTGACTTAGGGGAATTAGCTCATTCCAGCTCTGGAGCACCCTCTGCAGGCTGGTGGTCCGCCTGTCCTCTGGCCCCCGTGTCCCGCCCTGGACCCCAGTGCCCTTGTACCTGGGGTGCTGCCCCCTAGCAGTAACTCCTCAGTCTTAAGGTCTCCCCTCCCCAGGGAACCCCCACCCACTATTCCCACCTCGCCTCGGTAAAAGGCTACTGCCAGTCATCGTCTAGCCCCACACCCTGGGGAAGTCTGCAGTATCAGCCTACTCATCACTGGCAAGGTTGGGTTTGGACCTGCTGCCTTGGCCTACCCCTGGACTGCCCTTCTGTTAGGCCGCAGCCTGGGGCTTTCCAGGCAGGAGCTCCCCAGCTCCTTTACCTTTCCCCAGCCCTGCTCCACTCATGTACCCAGTCTCTAGCTTCCTGCAGCCAGGCCCTTCTCTCTCTGAATGCAGAGAGAGACTGTGTCCTTGCTCCTGGCTCCCAGCCTTTATAGGGCCAGCTGGGCCCTGATTAGGGCACGGCCCACCTGCGGCTGCTTCCTCCCAATCAGCCCAGGCGTCTTGCCCTTCCACAGCCCTCCTCCAGGGCTGTTTTAAACCCCTCAGGGCAGGAGTGGGTAACCACCCCGCTACACTCCCAAAGGTGGTCTCCACCTATCACGTGGGTCAGGACATTTTTCTACCGGTCCTCTGCCCCAAGCCCCATGCGTCCAGTGAGGGGCGCCACCTCCACACGCTGGATGTGAGATGGGCTCTAGCTTTCTGCCTGGAGTGGACTAAGCCGTTCAGAAAGTCCTCGCAACTGTTCATTGCCTCGGCCGAGCGCATGAAAGGTCGGCCGATCTCCACTCAGCAGCTCTCCAACTGGATCACTTCATGCATCCGTACCTGTTATGACTTGGCGGGAATCCCTCCGCCATCAATTGTGAAGGGGCACTCGACTCGGGCACAAGCCTCGTCGGCTGCCGTTTTGGACCACGTCCCCATCCAGGACATTTGTAGGGCTGCTATGTGGTCTTCAGTTCACACGTTCACTTCGCACTATGCGATCGTCTCCCAAACCAGGAAGGACGCCAGGTTCGGCAGGGCTGTGCTCCGTCCCGAGAATTTGTGAACTCCTACCTATCTCCAACAGATATAGCTTGGAATCACCTATTGTGGAATACACATGAGCAATCACTTGCAGAAGAAAAGACAGTTACCTTTTCTGTAACTGGTGTTCTTTGAGATGTGTTGCTCATGTCTATTCCACATCCCGCCCTCCTTCCCCTCTGTTGGAGTTGTCTGGCAAGAAGGAACTGAGGGTGGGGGGGAAGCGTGCAATGCCCCTTATACCGTGCCATGGAGGCGCCACTCCAGGGGTCGCTGGGGCGTTCCCCTAGGGGTACTGCTAGGGCAAAAACTCCCAGCACCGGTGCACGTGGCGAGCGCACACACCTATTGTGGAATAGACATGAGGAACACATCTTGAAGAACACCAGTTATGGAAAAGGTAACCGTCTTTTATCTTGTCAAATCTCACGAGCTAAGCAGGGTGAGCCATCCAAATACTGTCAAGGAAATCAGTGCTGTAAAGAGTTAGTGGTGGAGAGTCAGTAGGCAGTGCTTTTTTTGTCTGGGTCCATACTGAACCAATAATCCAGCATGGTGATCGGCCCTCTATACTGGTGTGGGATTAGGTGATGAGTGTGGAGTGGGAGGGTATCTTTGGGATGAGATGAACAGAGGTCCTGACCATTGCGGTTCTTAAAGATCCCAAGATGCTTTTGAAAGGTACAGGGGTATTTATTTCTAGTGCCTAGGCCACATTGCAACGGGGTAAGTACATTCTGCCTATCTAAATATCTCCTGCAGCATCAATGGGATAGAACAGAGGTGGGCAAACTACGGCCTGCGGGCCACATCCGGCCCGCAGGACCCTCCTGCCCAGCCCCTGAGCTCCTGGCCCGGGAGGCTGGCCCCCCGGACCCTCACCTGCTATTCCCCGTCCCCCGCAGCCTCAGCTCGCTCCGCCGCTGGCGCAATGCTCTGGGCGGCGGCGCTGCGAGCTCCTGGGGCAGCGCAGCTGCAGAGCCTGGGCTGACCCGGTGCTCTGTGCTGCATGGTGCGTGGCTGGCTTCAGCCGGGCAGCGCGGCTTTAGCGCCGCCAGCCACCGGTGCTCCAGGCAGCGCGGTAAGGGGGCAGGGAGCGGGGGAGTTTGGGGTGGTGGTTGGGGCGGGGGTGTGGATAGGGGGCAGGGTGGGGAACGGGGGGGTTGAATGGGGGCAGGGATCCCGGGGGGCAGTCAGGAAGGAGAGGGCGGGGTTGAATGGGGCGGTGGGAGGCAGTCAGGCAGGGGTTCCGGGGGCAGTCATGGGACAGGGAGAAGGGGTGGTTGGATGGGACAGGGGTCCTGGGGAGTCCATCAGGGAACAGGGGGGGTTGGATAGGCAGGAGTCCTGGGGGTGTGTGTGCTGTCAGGGGGCGAGAAGCAGGGGGGGGGTCAGATGGGGCGGGGCCGGGCCACGCCTGGCTGTTTGGGGAGGCACAGCCTCCCCTAACCGTCCCTCCATACAATTTCCGAAACCCGATGCAGCCCTCAGGCCAAAAAGTTTGCCCGCCCCGGAATAGAACATTCTTCACTTCTTGTCCTAAACGGATGGAGAGTTGCTGTGGTGCAAGCAGTGTGCTCCAGCAGTGACTGTGTTGTGTTCCTCAGTACTAATGAGGTTCTTACAAACCTTCTCCAAATCTGATTACTTGTATTTGTGATCTGCTGCCAGATTTAATCTTGCATAGACACTCACTCCTACATTTAGTACTGGAGAGCGAGCCAGTGCAAGGAGCTGGCTGGTGTGCACAATGAATTGGCAAATGAGGGGGCTTCAGTAAGGGCCTTCAGCTTTGGGCCTGTTGCCTTCTGGTACACTTAACTTTGCATTGCTGCTTGTGTTCATTTGTTCCCCAGATAGCAACATAAGCACTGTGATCCACCACAGTGCCTCGCTCCTCTTGGTTACCTTGGTGGATGAGGGCAGACTTTTACCCCTGTATTGTGAGACATTTTGATTTCCTTTGCTATGTAATGTGTAAATATGTTGGCAAAGTTATGAAAAACAAATAAACATGAACTCTCCTGATGGCCCTTTTCATGCTATTTCTGTTCCAGGCAGCCCTTCTTTAAATACTGCTACCAGTGTGGGCGGGCTATAGGGATTCGACTCACTCTTTGCACACGCTGTTACGAGATCTTCACTTGCAGCAAGGCTTGTAAAGTCAAAGCCTGGAATGAGCGTCACAGGCGCGAGTGCTTTGGAACTACAGGTAGGTTTGACTGATGATACCCCATAGAGTGCAAGGAAAGCAAGGCATGTACGTTGAAATACGTTGCTGAAGTGTATGGCCTGTTTTTAATGGTATGTTATTAAATGTATGTTAGTTAAACACTAAGGCAAGATAAAATTCATAGCAACAGGTTTAAGTTAATATATCAGTTGACCTTGAGTGGGCTCATACTTATTAAAACGGTTAGATGTAAGAAGCTTGGTATAGTAGCAATAGCATTGATTTCAGCCTCGGAGACTTTTTAAAGGTGAATGGCAAAGCAGAAATAAAAGTTAAGTTACAGTGAGCACAGATTTCTGTGCCTCAGGCGCCCAATAAACCAGGTTATATGGGCATTTCAGCACAGAAATAACCTTTTGTTGACCTTTATGCAATTAAAAATGAAAAGACTGTGAAATCCTCTTCTTGGTCCACTGAATCACACAAATACCATGCCTCTCACTTCAGCCCTTGTAATCTGCACTATTTGTATAATAACTATAAAAAATATACACGCTGATACAAGAAAAATGTTCTACACATCTGTAGAAGACTTGCATAATGAAGCGATACAAAAAGGCAGACTTGCTGTCACTAGGCCAGATGCTCATATATTTGACTGAATGAGAAATCTCTCGAATATGAAGGCACATATATATAAAATGGTGCTGCCATTCTATGACTGAACTACATTTTAGTGGCAACTCAGTACACGACTCTTCCCTCTGGATCTATATTAAACCTGTGGCTTGGGAAAATGCTAGGTCTGTGCTGTCAGAGACTAACAAAATGGAAAAAGTGCACCCTGTCACTTGTAGCCTCTAAAGATCCCTTGGATTTTTCACAAGCAAGGTTTAACCTTGTCCTGCCAAATTACAATATGGATTATTAAGTTTTATTTACTTGCAGTAAATCCCTTCTGCTTTTTTAACAGGATATGATGGTGTTCTTCATATCCGATCATTAAGCTGTTGTTACGTTGCTTGTGCTGTTTCTATATTTCATTCTACAGATGGCAGCTACATTTCTTTTGTTGTATATACTTGGTTGTATATGCCTGTGCTATATATAAAATGTACATGTGTTTGTAGATGCTTTGGAAACCCTGGGGATAAAGAAAGTATAAAATGCTATATCATTACTGCTACTGCTTCAGTGCATGTGGGAGAAGAAGGAAATACGTACGGGAAAGAACACTAATTGCAGTACACATCCCAAACCACCAGATGGCAATAAAAACTATCAAATAATGTGGTAGGTGCTAGTTGAAAAATCAATACAACACGTTAAACAAAAAGATATTAAAGTTTCCCAATAAGATCTTGACTACAAGAAAACTAAGTTCTTGACCAACCAGTGTGATGCTGACCTTGCTAGAATATGGTCATTTTTTGGCTCCTTCATCATGCTGGCCAACCTACTGTTGCATATTGATCACAGCAAACAAGTCAGGACAGTGGGAAGGACCTCTGCGGAGCTGGGACAACCTCTCCTGTGACAGTAATAGTGACCACTTAATGCAAATGAACTTTTTCCTTCCCATGTGAATTAAGACGAAAAAGCAACAACAAAAAAGCCATATTCAACCTCATGGATCTTGTTTACGTCTTAAGAAATATGACAGCAGCATGATCAGAAAAATGAAGTGTTAAGACTACAGCTGAGATATGATTAAATAATATCCAGGCAGTAAACAGCAGTGAAGTTACCATTGTGTTGGCTCCAGTACATGTAGCTGTGTTGGAGGATTCTGTTGGAAAAAACACAGACCTTCTGCGTTGTAAGTGCCAAAAATCTAAGACTTCTGCTAAAACTTTCAGAATGATGAGCCTTCAGTCCAAGCTGTTCCTTGAGTCAAGAAGCTACATCTGAGTGCTACATTATAACTGGAATGTCAGTGATGGAAAAATTCTCCTGAATCATATTCCTTCAAAAGCTAAGAAATTCTGGCGTTGGCCATCCCAAACCATTTCTACAAATCCCAGATATCCTCCTTTTAATAATAGCTGCTTATCATTTTGAAAACAAAATTTGAAGCTTGGGTTAGGAGCAATCAAGATTGAGCTCAGCAGAAGTACTTTATGATATTAGTACTCTGCATATATTCACTTGCTGAGTTGTTGCAAGGGAAAAGCTCCAGATTGGCCAAGAGAGGTTTTGTGACTGCCTTGGTGAGCTGTGATAGCTCTATTGTAAAATTCTGCTATTCACCTCATCTTCTCAGAACAGCAAGACCCATCTAGAGACCTACCACTTGACCTTTATTTATGTAACCAAAATGTTGAAATACAAATGGGAAGTTGAAGAAAAATGTCTAATTAAAAGTGATGGAAAATTTTGTGCTTAGCAAAAAAAAGTTGAGGGCCTGGCATCAAAGGCCAATGTTAGTCAGCTTCCACTGGGAATCACTATATTGCTAAATAATGGTATCGGCTATAAGAGTTAGACATGCAGGGAGTAGCCATCAGACTGTGAAGACCAAATGGTGGACTGGTACCACGACGGCCTTCAAAAGCAGAACAAGAGTAATACAGGCTCTTTGGAAAAGAGCAGAGGACTAAGAAAACACTTGCTCCCAACACAATTGACTGTATGTATTTTATACACACCTGAGGACTTCGGCACATCTTTGGAGCAGTGTCTTTAACAAATTCTAGTATTTCCAAACCTTTGAAATGGCATGTGTGGGTTGCACGTTGCAAAGCTGGCTTTTGGCAGATGCTTTTTTAATGTATTTGCTACGCCTAGTCAGAGTATAGTGCTGACTATTGTAGATGTTTCTTTTTGAAGGTTTTATTCTGCCATGAAAAATGCGAAAGGTAGAGTCCTGGAGACTACATTCAGCTTGTCTGCAAGAGCGGTACTGTATGGATAGTCGCTGTGAAAGTGAGTTAGTCTCTGAACCCCGTCAGTGTTTGATCGCTACTGAAAGACTCATTGAAGGGTTCCAATTTGTACAAGGTGCAGCCGTGGTTTGTGGAGAGCTGACTTGTTCTGTATGGGCTGGACTGAGACTACAAACACATTTCACACAAGCCAACAACCCTCTGTTGATGGGAGCAATTTTTCAGTCATGCCTAACTTGGCTATATTTCATATGGTGACTTGTAAATGAAAAACTCCATATGTCATAACCAGATCCATGAGCAGAGCCAACCTGGAGGATCATTTTAATTGTTTTTGAAGGAGCTGTATAGAACCTGTCATGAAGTTATGATATCTGAACATGCTGTGATATGGATTAATGGCACGTACCTATGACGACGTTCCTTTAGATGGAGGAAGTGTTCACTAGGCTGGAGTGTAGAAATCATACAGTTAGTTGATTATGAACCAGTACCTCATGCTTTAGATCACTCTGGAGACTGCAAGGACTCTTAAAGATCCCCTTATTTCTGATTTTCCCACAAAGTAATGAGTTAAAACTGGAAGTGCCATCAGACATAATCCTTACCCCACCCCCAAGAATTCCTGTGTGATAGCTGTGTTTTTTCTGCAGTGAAAAAGAGTAGGAATCTGGTGAAGTCACAACAATGCCACTCACTGCTCAGCGGTAGATCACTGAAAAGTTGGCATGCTCCCTTTTTAACTTTATCCAGAGATTTCTTTTTAAAGACATGTTCCTTGTGTCGTGTTGACAACTTATTCTGTATTTGAAAATCTGTACATATTCTTTATGTCAAAGTTATTGTACAACTGCAAATGTATATGCATATTGGGAAATGTAATGTAATGATTTCTTTGTGAGCAAGGATTCATAAAATAAATTTTATTGGTATTTATGGCTGGTAGCAACTTTTTAAAACTGCTTAGAGTGCAGTAGAAGTGGTTGGTCCCTTGAAGTAGTCACAATATAATCTCACAAGCGACTATTCTGAAATGTCTTTGCACCTTGTTTTATTGCTGCTGAAGGTGATTCATCATTAACGGACTCTGATCAAGACAACCTACAATCTGAGGTTGAAGGTAAGTCAGTTTTGACTATTAACATCTTGTTCATCATTAAAAAACTGTTGCATACACTTTTTGGTCCTTTTAATCTCATTCCAGCGATTAGCTCAGTGGTACCAGTCTGACATTGGCTTTTAGTCTTCAGAATAATTCAAAAGTTTAAATTAGTGGAATTTGCAGGCATTTGTTTTCTATAGAAGCAATAAGTAAGGCACTTGCTAGTGCAGACTATTTACTTGTTAAGAGAAAGCTTCTAAAATAGCCATTATTGTGGAACTGTAACTGGTTGTAGCTCATGGAGTGTTATGGGCGAGAAATTGCTGCAGCTGCTTTTAAAGAAAAGAAAGTAAAAAAGCTATTTAGTTCCAAGACACATGTGATAGCACATCTATCTCAACACTGCCCAGCAAGTTCTTTGCTGCAGTACTGAATAATAAACTATTCGTGTCCCTGATGCCCCTCGTGTATGTGAAAGGTACTTGGTCAAACTGCTTCCATGGCAGAGAAATAAGCCAGCCTGAAAATTCCAAAGACTTTCAGTCATAATTTCCATAGAAAGTGTAGCGCAGCTTGGCCATTTCTTCATCACTTGTAATACATTTGTAACAAAGACTGGGCTAATAGAGAATTTGTAGTTAGCTACACTGATCGCTTTAAAGGGACCCCATCAGAAGAATCACACTACCACTCTTCTCTAAATAGTGACAAGATTGATCAGTAGACTACAATCTCTGGGAACTTCTTGGGGTAGGGGAATGAGTCTGACAAAAGAGGGACCCAGATGAGTATCCTATCATGTAGGCATCTACACCTAGGGGCAGAAATCCTTATAAACTCCAAGGAAGAGCTAGTGGTCATGTTTCCCTTTCAGCCCCTTTTTAAAGTGCTAGCAAGTCTTTATTGTTTGACTTTCCCTTTTGCACATGGCCTGTCCTACTGAGCTATTAAGACAGGAAGAAGTGGCTTTTGTTCCCACCTCTGTGATGTACACAGACTTACTTAGCCAATAGCTTAGACAAGTGCAACAACACGATTTGAGTTACAGGTCTGACTCAAGACAGATTTTTTTGAAAGCAGCATCTATTGATGCCAGGACAGGTGCTTGGATACTGTCTTTGTGCCTGCTTCAGTTGTCACGAAGAGCCAACTGAATGCCTTGCTTTAGCTAACTAGGCCAACTGAGAGCGTTGGAAGCTTTTGGGGTGAAGCTCCCACTATTCAAGCTTCTTGCTGCTTATCGGTTATCTTTAGTGTCTCATTTCTGCCACTTCTGGCCTGTTGCCCTCTCAAACATAGTGGGCTCACACTACTTCAAGTGAGATAATAGCGTATTTTATTGGGGGGGGGGAGAGGGGAGAGGCTCTCTGTTTGCTTTGCCATCTTTTTAGCTTTACTGTTGTATTTTGTTACATTTACATAAAGACCGGACTAAGGGGGGAAAAGTGGCATTACTACTGTATGCCAGGACCAAACTATCAGTGCAAAGTTTTGCTTTTTTTAAAATATCACGAGTATGACAAACTCACACACACACACAAATAAGTTCAGAGTTAAAGTGACCACCAAGCAAGGCAATGTTTTTGCCATCATTCATGATTATGTGAGGTAACTCTCTCTCTTAATCAGCTGCCTCATTCCTGATTCATTGTCAGGTCTTCAAACCTGTTGTTGATTTGCCTTGCTAATGTAGCTTCCACATTAAAGATGAATGGTAGCCTAAACTGAAGAATCTCATGAGTCAGTGGTTGAGCTTTTTCCACATCTAGTGGATTTAGCCACCTCTTCCATTTAAAATGATCTGATGTCTAAATAAATTTCTTGGACTATTTTGAAAAATCAATTTACGTCTTGCAGGCTGGTTTTTGGGTGCTGTGTGTAACCTACACTATGTGCTTAGGAGCATTTCATGGTTATTTTGTGCTTTACTTTGTATTTTAAACATAGTGATGTTTTTGATGTGGTGATGTTGGCAGTTGAGGTAGCTACCTAGCAATTACAGGCAAGCTCATGTTAATGCCGACAACTTGCAAGTAACTTTTCACATTAAGAGACTCTTAGAAGTAGTAATGGAGGAGAAACATCAGTGCCCTACACTATCCCTTTAAAGGCCAGCAGGTACATAGTTTCTGTCATGTTTCCATGTTGCTTGTTAAACCGAGTCAAGGCTCAGTAATTTTGAAGGCTTGCAGTTGTGTCCAGTTTACTGTTCCAAGGAAACCAGTGTTCCTTCAGAGGCCAATCTATTATTTATTTTTACAGGAAAGCATCAACTTAAGACTAAGTCGGGCATTTCAAGAGAGAGGCAGAGTCCTGTTGGCAGAAAGGGAAGCGAGGGAAGAGGCAGAAGAGATGTCTTCAGGAAAGATGACAAGAAGCCAAGTCCAGGCAGACCACGTGCAGCGGCCGATGACGTGCGTCCAAATCTTCCTTACACTGGGAATTATAGTTACAATTAATCCTACGGTAGAAAAAAATGAGCATGTTGAATAAGTTGACCTGGGATCACGTGCCTTTATCTAATAAGTGTTATATCAAATAAGAAGCGATAGGATACTAATGATATGCCTTTGATGACAACTTAGCCCTCCATAGTCATTTTCCAGGGGCCTTCTCCATTTTTAATTTAAAATACTGATTAGTATGGATGCCTCTACAGTTAGACATGTAAAGAAAGAGCTGGATGATAAAAATGACTATTGTACGGGGTAAGACTGTGTAAGAGCTATTCATGTCACTGAAATAGCATCTGGAATTTGACTTTAGTGCATCTCTCATCAACTTCATGAAAATTTCCACTCTCCTCGAGCTTGAATTTCCACTTAATTACACTGTGATTGGTGTGGGGCAACTTGGCTGTTACACTGATTTAGTTAGTTATTCAACTGACCAAACTTTCTGAAAAACAGATTATGCTCCAAAAGCATGAAAAATGTCACACAACCTCAAAGCTCACTGTGTTCAGCAAGGAGAACTTTCTGTCTGATCTGGCATGCTCTTGCCTCCCAACCCTCCCTCAGTTTCATTTTATTGGCAGCTGAGGACATGCAACCACTCATAGGATGAGGATTGGAGTGGTGAAAACTTTAGCGCCCACACCTGTTCAAGTCAATGGGCATTTTGCTGTTGACAGGAATGGAAGCAGGATTAGGGGATGTTTGCTCATATAGCGGACAGAGGTCACCACGTGGAAAAGGAGGCATGTTCTGGTTTAGGTGTCTAATTTTAGCGATGCTGAGCACCTACAACTCCTATTGGATCCAGTTGGGGAGGTAGCTACAGGTACTCAGCACCTCCGAAAAGTAGACCCTGTTTATGTGCCTGTCTGTAGTGTCATGTTTGAGAATTTTGGCCAGCGTACATAAGGACCGGAATATCGTTCCTCACCCCAGCTGACGTAGGGATGGCATGGATATAACTGAGAACAGATACTGACCCTTGGATTGTATATAGTTTGAGCATGCTCGTTTCCCAATGTTTGGCCTACCAATAGCTCATTTGCAAATGTGGGGTGTGTTCATAAAAGCTACAAAATTGGATACAAAAATTGTTTTTTTGTTTTCCTATTTCTTTGCTAGGGGCAGTTATTTTAAATAGTAATACAGAGAGGATTTACAGGAGATATATTTCTGAGATGAGTGAATTGTAGTTTGTATAAATACTGTTCCTTGTAGAGTAACCATGGATAAATATGTATTAAGTTTTACAGAATATAGATATCAGCTGTTTAGAGCTGTGTATATAAAATACAATCTAAACTCCTGTAACTGAAAGATTTTAGTAAATACCAAGTAAACTGGTAAGCTTTATAAAGACAAGAAGTTGATTAATTTCTTTGTTTGGGGTGGGGAGGAAGGCGGGGCCCTGGAATTCTTTAGGTGCCGTTTACCTCCAGTCACGTGCACGCCTTCTGTCAGTTTCTTATTACCAGAAATCTGGGGCTCACCCCCTTGGTATCATTACCAAGTTCACCAACCTCTGGAAGTGGAATTGTGTATCTAGAAAAACAAAACCTATTTCAACATCATTTCATTCGAAGGGAGCATTGGTGGTGGATTATTTAATTCAGAAAGGCTCTCTACTGCGACCAGAATGCCTTTTTTCTTTCAGTTAACTTTTCAAGAAGCAATATCTTGAGTGCAGTAGTAAATAATTAACACTGTGCTTTACGTTTACAAATATTTAGGTGTAAATCTAATTTTTTTATTTAAGATTTTTCTCCTTTCTCTCTCTCACACACACTAACAATCTTTAGTATGGTAACTTTTTAAAATGTCATCAAATAAATTTCATCTTGTTTTTAAGCATCTCCTATACCTAGAGGTGGCTGCTCTCCGCCATACATTTTTGAGCAGGTGAGAATCTCAGAATATCTATACTATACTGTTGATAGTGGGTAAACCAAGGACTGAGTGCAGGGCTACTCACATTTAAAAATAAAATTCAGAAGAAATAAAATAGTGATTTGTAACAGTGGGAACAAATATAGATTTAAGTCTCCAGCCTTTTTATTTATACAAGGATTCAAAGAACATATTTCAACTTTAGATAAACAGTGCAAGATAGTTACAAGTACCTTGGTAACAGAAAGAAATATATAACTGGCCAGCTATGCCAATAAGTGAAATAAATCTTAATCCTCCAGCTAGAAATGCATTTTTTTTAAAGCAAAAGTGTACTTCGGATATTTGTTATACCTTATCCCCTACCAAGCCCACCAGAAAACAATAGGTTGTTTGTCATTTGTAAAATGATAAATATCTGTGCTCTGAAAGCCGCTAATGATCCCACCCTTAGTTAAAACATACAAATTATGGCACAAAAGAGCAAGTTTAAAGACAGATGCCTGTAAATCCATTTTTCTGGTTCTCCACTTTGCAGTGATGTGGGTGTTTAATAATTCAGATAAGAACATGAAAATGAACAAATCCCATCAGCATCCCTAAGTATTTTTTACTTATCAAAACACTGAGAATCACCATCTTGCTAACAGAGAAGCGAATGGTCCTTTTCCCTCTTCCCCTTCCAAAGCAGCAAATCCAAAGTGAGTCATACTCCCTTGATATGGGCTAAGCAGTGGTTCTCTGGGAGGCTGTGAGCAGGTTTCAGGGGGGTCCACCAAGCAGGGCCAGCATTGGACTTGCTGGGGCTCAGGGAAGAAGGCCATAGCCCTACCGGTAGGGCCTTGAAGCCCAATGCCCTGAGCCCTGCCACCTGGGGCTAAAGCCGAAGCCTGAGAAACTTGGGGGGAGGGCCTGTGGTGTGGGGCCCCAGCCAGTTGCTCTGCTTGCTGCCCTCTAACACCGGCTCTGCCGTTTATATGCAGAGAACCTGTTGTGGCAGAGGTGGGCTGTGGAGTTTTTATAGCGGGGGGTGGGGGGAAAGAGCTCAAAGAAAAAGGTTGAGAACCCCTGGGATAAAGCACTTAATGAGACAGTCCCCCAGGGCCATGAACTGTGTGTCAGTGCTCAAACAGGCTGCAACTACATGATAAAGAGATTTTTTTTTCTCTTCCATTGCGTACAGCCATAGGCGACTAAATATTTATAAAACTATTGACTGTGGTGCTCAAATTTCTTTATCATTTAAAAAAAATCTACTCTAATGCCCTTTTGACATGTAATGTTTTCCATTCTCCCTCAGAAACTGGGTTAGGAGTTACATAATAGAAGGCTCATTTATATATGTAATGGCAACATGGGCTAAAATCACTGCACTAGACCAATAAATGCAAACTTGCATGAAATTACACCTCAGATTATGGTAGGCCCAGCCAGTAGCATCACCTTTCTTCAATTCCGTCCAGAGCCAGATAATTTAAATCTAACGGCAATGTAAACCTCTGGCTCAAGTTTAGCTTTAAGAACTAGTGGCATCCTGGGAATACAACACCAAAATGATCTAAAATTGTCTGTGCAGAAGCAAGGTGTAATGTGGGACAATGACGCTCTCATAACTGGCCTAATCACAGTCCACGTTTTGATACAGAAGTATAAATGTCAGCCCCCATTACGTGGCTGGATTAGGAAACAGTGGTAGTTGCCCAACAAACTAGCAATTTTAACTCAACCAGGGGAACAAGGACTTCACTACACTTGCTTTCTTGCAATATCTCTCAACATTCCTAGTGCTCTGATCCTACAGTCTTACCTTAAATTGCACATTCCATAAACAGTGACAGCACAAATCAAATTCTGCTTTTCCCAAATCTTTTGTTGTGCATCAAAACACATTTTCCCCCTTAATGAAAGACACAGAAGTGTTTAAAAGTTTGATAAGCCTATAAACGTCTTAAACATAAGATATGCTTTCTCCCCAAAAATAAAAATCACAATATTAGACAAAATGAGTAACAGCAGAGCCCAAACTCACGGTTCCCCATTGCCAAAAACAGTCAATAGGACTGTATTGTTACTCTAGATAAATTTCCTAAAGATACTTTTCCAAATGATGTTTACTGTATCTGCGAATGAGCTAAGCCAGCTAGGGAACCAAAGTGCACAGCTCTGTAAACACAGACACCCCTAACAGATAGATATGTATGTGTGTATATTTATATATAGCATTTGTTGACAAAAACAAAGCCTTTAATTGAATCCACTCCTGGCACTCATGTAATAAACTACGAAAAATTACTGGCTAAAATTAGGAGGCTGTGCATCCATTGCTTAGAGCAGAGGACTGGAAGGTCTAGAAACATCCTGGGTTTTAATTCCTGATGATCCACTGACTCAATGTGTGGCTGTAGCTCAGACACTGGCCAGTTTTCTTCTTTAGTCACTGCAGTGGTGAAGTTGGAGGGGGAGGGGAGGGAAGCAGGCATTCACTTAAAAAGAACTCTCAAAGCCCAGATTATACATCTGAGTCATTTTCCTGGGCACACAAACTGCCAAGGGAAGTAAGTAATAACCCACTGATTCCCAATACTGTAACTTATTGCTTTAGGCCTCATAACTCTATGTGTATTAATATGTGAGACTTCACAAAATAGCAATTTGCAACGATCCCTTTGGTAGAAGGTTACTGTTGTCTTTGTCATTAACAAAGAGCTTCAGTCTCCTGTTGGAAACAAACCTCTCAAATGACAAATCTCACCCTGCATATTTTCACCTCAACGTTGCATATTGTGATACTGGATTGTAGGTCTAGATTAGACCATCATTAATAGCTAACTTCAGTGGTTTCCAAATATCACGCAAAATCTAAAACTCACTCCCATTCACTTTAAAGTAGGAGCATTATTAATTGCCGCTGATGGCTAATTTTAGTAAACAAAACTACCTGTGTACTTGTAAGTGAAAGGACTGTTGCATTTTGGTTGCAAACGCTTGGATAAGGAATCCCATTGCTAATCGAGTTTGTATTAGCATAAGAAATTAGTTGAAAAATGTACATCAAAGAAAATGAGTGAAGGATCATCTCTCTGCCTGCTTAAGAAATACAGTAGAAAACCATGAAATAGCTCCTGAATATAACAGAGTGCTTGCTGCTGTTGTCAGTCCTAATTTTAAAAGTTGCACTGTTCTAAACCTGTCATGCTTTAGATGTTAATGTGGTAAGTGGCATTCTTGGCTATGGTTGTATAACAATATTAGGTCAACTGCATATTCCACTGCTGTCAGTCAAATCGTGACCCTCTGAAGATCATTTTTTCTTTTCCCCTATCTGCAAAGGCTTGTTTGAGGCCCCAAAGAGCCTCTTTGTGGCAAAACAATGAAATAAAAAATGAGGTACGGAAAGAAGGGCCCAGCATTCAAAAAAGACCAAACAAGGATGAAACAGCTCTAGCACTGCCAGATATCACAAACAATTGAGACCTTTTTTTTCTCCCTCTTTTTTGCCAAGATGAATTAAATATTGTCCTTTTTTTAATTTTTTTTTTTTTTTTTTTTTGGCAAAGTTAAGACCTCAGCCACAGTCTCTTTCATGGCTGTGCAAGTAAGTTACCGCCGCAAGTACTGCGTTGCAATAACAGCCACAGAAAGGAAGATTAGGAAGGAGGAAGGCAAAAATTTGCTGCTGGCCCCATTTACGCCACGTCCAGACTGGTTAGGAATAGCATGTACTTCTGGCTGCCTGGTGCTGGGGTTCTTGGAAAGTCTTTTGCCGCAGACCTCATCAGGACAGCCATCACCGCTCCCAGAGCCACTGATGTCATCACCTGCACTCAGAAAGAAACTCAGGGTGAGACTGACAAATCAAACTTCGTGCTCAGCACAGGACAGCCACTGCCTCTAGATGCTTATAAATTCAAACAGACGGGATGTTGGGAGAATCCCAGGGGAATTAATTCTACGACTGTCTCACTGTTTTTCCTTTCTATCGGTCATGTATATGGTCTGGAACATATTGGAAAATATGTATTGTATTCCTTCACTAGATGTACTTTAATGAACATGGGATGGCGTGGAGTGTTCACAAGCCCTTGCAGTCAGGTGGTTGGCTGGCTCTGTTATCTGTGGCCAAGGCTTGAGTCAGTTAGTCAGGTCCCTGCCAAACAAGGTAAAGGCTGTAGAGCACATTGGTCCTTCTGTACTTGGTCTCACATTGATGTTTAAATGGCCTACTGCTGTAGCAGCTAGATGCTGATTGGAAAATTTTAAAAAGTGACAAGATCACCCACCGTAGGCTGCTGTTTGTGCTTTGGAGAGAGATGAATCCTGAACTTTTGGTTTAAAAGCTGAACTAAGAAAGAACATCTTACATCACAGTGTGAGGCTCATGAAACTTCATCTCTGAGGCACTGTCAAGGGTGGTCAACTCCAGACATACACAGGGCTCTTAAGGATCAGATCCAAAGCCCCTGGAAGGCAACAAAGACTCCTGTTGACTTCATGAATCTTTGACTCAGGCCGGAGTGAATCCAGCCCCAGTCCTAGACTGTTTGATCCCCAGAACTATAATGGGTCTCTTCAGCTGAACATAACTGCTGATTTTGGGTACAGGGTGAGTTGTAGACTCTCAAATAATCTTTAGAGATGAATTCAATGTGCTGTGGATAACGAAGATTGGTTTAAAGTGAAAAGAGGCTTGAGCACAGGGGTTGTGCTCACAGCAGTCCGCACTTCTCAGGAGGAGCTGCAGACTGTGGGGTGGCCTTAAAGAGTAACTCTAAGTAGAATACTGCAGTATTCTACCCTGTAGGCGACAAAGATGGGTAACAGTTGCAAGATTAGTTTTCAATCAAATATGTTTGCCCTCAGCAGGGTTGCAAGGGGTGTCTGTCAGGGCAGCATTTGGCCCTGTGGAAACACTGTACAGAGCTGTGCAGTACAAAATCAACTTGCTTAAGGTTTTGACATGTCGGACCTGGTTTATGATGTTTTTTCTGACCACATAAGTGTTCTAAATGGGCTACTGTAATTGAATATCGTTATTTAGAACAATGAAAGGAAAGCAAAGCTCGGGTCTACATGAATGTTCACCTGAAACACAAAATGTATGCCAGACATCTTGTCTTTGTTTCTACTTTACTGAAAAGCCTGGCTCAATGTTAATAATTTATTTATTTATTAGCGAGAGATCTTCATATTCATAAAAAAAGGTTAAAAAGGCAGATTCTCTCTTGAGACTTCTATATTTTATATAGAATTATTGTGATGGCAAATCTAAAATGAACCACAGATATTCTTCTGCTCTGTGTCTGTCTCTAAAGCTTTATCATGCCTTCCTCTATGTAAATTAAACACTGAAGGGTTTTCTTCAATGAAGCTGAAAAAGACAGACTGCAAAACACTGTTCCTCTCAGGTGGATTTTTTATCTTGCCCAGATGAAGAGCACGGTCAATATGGGTTAGATTGTAATGATGGTGTATGGGGTTTTCATCACAATTATAGCTAATTTTCATGGTGGCTGCACACTCCTTACTGCAGTCCTATGATTTATTTTAAAAGTGTCCAGAAAGATTCTGATTCTGTTGCAATCTGGGGGGCAGGAGGGTTCTAAATTCCAAGCTGCTGAATAACACTCTATGGGAAGAATTCCTCACAGGTGAGTTAATGGTTACACAAACATGGAGATCAAATATGGCCACGGGAGATCGAAGACATTTCAGCCCTAGCTGCCAGTAGATTGTGCCTTAGCATAGCAATAGCCCCATTTTGTTTGGCCACCCCAGCACTAAA
>NW_020664439.1:5678784-5694009 GCF_002925995.2 Terrapene triunguis
GGGGGGGGGGGGGGGGGGGGGGGGGGGGGGGGGGGGGGGGGGGAGAGAGAGAAGGGGGCTGCCAGGGCTACAGCAGGGGCGCTGCCACGCGGCCCCTCCCGCTGCACCGCCTCCTGCCGCGAGGGCTCCGCTCGGTCGGCGGGGAGGGAAGGAAGAGGACTGCCCTGCAGGGCGCTCTGGTTCTCTGCGCCGCCGCCCCCTACAGGGTGGCCGGAGCGGAACAAACAAACAAACAAACAAAAAAAAGCGTCCGTGCCGTCCTAGGATTGGGCAGAATGCCGCCTCGAACAATCTGCCGCCCCAAGCACCACCTTGCTCAGCTGGTGCCTGGAGCCGGCCCAGGCGGAAAGGGTGCAGGTTCTAGTCTTGAAGGGAATGCTGTGCCTAGCTCTGACCATACATGACTTAGAGCTCGGGAGGTGACGCTCAAATTGAATGCTTTCCCCATCCCTAGGAGCTGTTCAGGGGACAGCTAAAGATCACATCACATCATCTTTCTTGGGGGCGGGGGGAGGTTAAACATCCTGGGTTGTGGCCAACTTCCTTTCCAATACAGAACAGGCTCTTAGGTGGCATGTGGGGTGTTGCAGAACACAAATGGTGACTACGTTACCCTGCATCAGTACAGTACTGTCAGTAGTGCACCTCATTCTGTTATTCTAATGCCCTTTTGGATGCGGGAGTATCACAGGCCGGATGCAAACCCACACTCCGTTCTGTTCCATAACAAGGGCCAGCAGTTGTTATGAATCAGGCCCTGTACTCGCGGTAGGGCAGGGACTGTATCCTCATCAGTGTTTGGAAAACAGTCACCCATTTTTTGTGCAATCTAAATAAAAATACCACTGCAGGACGCATGTGGGCATTTAGTCTTCTCTCTCATTTTATCATGCACTCCCAGGAACTGGGATTAATGGAATTTCTCCAGCCGTCATTCAGAAATCACTTGGCATTCACGGTCTGTCCTCATCCCTTTCCCATTACTTTGGATTTCTGGTGTACTCACTAGCATCCTGGAAGTCCACATCATTCCCATTGTAAGCATTGCGCAGTCGGTTTGTCATGATCTTCAGCTGCATGATTTGCTGACGAATGGTCATATCTGGCTTGGTGATGTCCACCTCTACCTCTGGATTATTAATCTGATTGGCCAGACCATCTCCCATCACCTCTGGTAAATACCTACACAGGAAATCAATTAGTTCACATTGCTTTTCCCAAACAGTAAATTCTCCTTTTGGTATTACAGTTGCCATTACAACTGATAATCTACCATCTACGAGAGGGAGAGCTTTGCAGCTTGGTAGTATCATGATTGTATTTACTCGTGTTCCAATCGCAGCCTCATGTTTCAGGTTCGTTCGTCTTTCTGCTCATACTCCTGCACCAGTGTAAGGTGCAATCTGAGCTCCCAACTCTTTGACTACAGAGATCTCCCTCGCAGTGGAAAGAAAAAGGCTGGATTCAGGTGGCCCACACAAGGCACTGAACACAGCTGTGCTGGGGGGTCCATGGTTGGCAGGGCAAAGGGAGGCGGGAATGGGTAGGGAGGAGGCCAGCGGATTTGCCACTGTATGTGCAACCCAGAGCTTACAGTGTGCCTCTGTCTCCCTCTAGTGGTTGGACTGCCTATTGCTACCAGCTATGCACTAACAGACTTCGGTATTTCAGCTGAGGCAGTATAGCCTCACTCTTTTAGAGCCAGAGATCCCAGACTCTGTCCCATGCTGCCCCCAGGGACATCACACAATATAATGACCCCCTGGGTCTCTATTTAAGGTGAATTCAGCCCTAGGGTAGCTGCTGTGGAGTATCTCAACTTCTGAAAGGTAGGATTCCCAGCACCCCAGTGCCTAGGTCAACTCTGTGCAAGGCTAAGGATCTGGTCCCATGCTGGCACCAGTGGCGTAGCCCACGTGACATCCAGCCCATTACACAAGAAAGGGGTTCATCACCACATGGAAGATTAGGAAATTGACACATCATGACTGAGTCCATGACTGCACTGGAACTACCGGATTCATCTCCTGTTATGATTGACAAGGCAGCTGGGAAACCCTTATACCCAATCAACTGGGAGCTGGCTAGTTAGTCATTAAAGCTGCATTTCTCCCAGCTTAATGTCAAGCACTTAAAAAAAAAAAAACCTTTGGCATTTCAATGCCTGAAAATATTTTAAAAACCAAGGCCCAAATTCCCAGCTGTCATAGATCAGGCTACCCAGGGACGGTAACAGAGTTATGATGTTTACAGCAGCTGAGGATCTGGCCCCAAAACAATGTTTTAAGTGTAAACCATGGGCACAATGTACTTCTATGGCGGCAGAATTTCCAAGGGGTGAAGTCTAAGAGGGAACAGTGCGTAAATGGGTAACTAGGTAAATGTTTGCAATTCCCAGCAGCGCCTCTGGGTTTCTTCCAAAGTGAATCTGTCCATTCTACTAATGGCATTTAATGCCTTTTGAAAGTGTGTGAAGATTCTGTGCGTAATTTTGTGGCAAATGTGCTTCGATATTTAAAAGTCTAAGAGAGCAACGCATTTTAAATTCAAGGCATCCGTTTCTCAAATACGGCCTCTGGGCAAGAGTTAAGCTTTGCACTTGTTCCTGAGAGGCTGGGGCTGAGCCCTTTAAACTGATGGGAGTTGACAGCAGGGCCAGTTCTAGGGCTGAGATTGAGAGGCCCACAAGGGGTGTGGCAGCCATAGCCAGACTCCTAAACAAGCTGTGCATTGGGCTGACTAGCCCTGGGGGTGCTCAGAACCAGGGCAGAAGGAAGGGGAAGGGGATCTGCCCGTAACTGTGGTGTGCAGCCGCTCAGGGGGTGCAGAGGAACTCACGCAAAGGAGTTCCTGACTGCCCTGATCAGCCCTCAATGGATCCTGATCCTCACACTGCCCCCTGCTGGGGCCAGGGAAGTTACTGCGACCTTAGAGACCCTGGTGAGTAGAGGACACGGGATTAGGGTTGAAGCAACTGAGGGAGAGGCCCTTCAGGGCAACCATATTTTAGTGAAACAACCTCTATAATGGAGTTTATGTCACAGGCTGTAAAGCTTCATGGGGCAGGGATGTGGGAAGAACTAGCTTATCTCTGCACCTATCTTTATCTTCTCTTTCTGGTAGCAGCTTTAAGTTCTAGTATGGAGATTTTTTGCTTTGCTTCTCTACACCCCGTCCTTACCTCCCCTTGGCCATTCCATTCCAGCACTTGTCCTCATTCACCGAGCCGGATGTTATTTTCTCATTGCAAAGTGTGCTTGGAAGGGCAACCCAGTAATCCTTGATATCTCTCAGCTTCCCTTTGGCATCAGAAACCTGTAAGATGGAGGGAGAATCTGGGCCCAAGGAAACATCTATTAAACCCCAGAGGCTGGGTCATCCAGCTAGATGGTTATAGCTCATTTATTTTATAACACAGAGAGAGCACTGTTGTTTTTTCACATACAGGAAAAGAGCACTAACTTTACCTTAAATAATAGCCCTCAGCCCAAGGAGCTGGACAACTGAGGCCAACATTTACATGTGAAGGACTGTTCTGCTGTGTTCCTCTGTTTTATAACACAGCTGATATTAAAGCTATGTATCACAATGATGTGCTGGCTCCTTCCTAGCCACGCCCATTAAAATAGACATAAGGGAAGAGATTAGCTCAGCAGGGCCACAAACCATTCTTTAAGTAACAGCGGGTATTGTGTGATCCTGGAATGAGGGTCCCAGGGAGATGGTGTGAGAGTGTGGGCAGCAGCCTGAGAACAGGCTGCAGTGGGCAGGCCAGGTAACAGATTCTGATGGGCAGACAGAGAGACTCAGGAGGGCTGAGCAGGAGAAGCAGATCGGTAGGGCAGAGGTCTGAGCAAGGGAAAACAGCCTAGCAGGGAGGCTGGGAATGATCCAGGGAGCTGCTAGGGACCAGGTGCTGTAATCTAGTGCTGAGAAGCTGAGCCACAAGCAGCTGAGGGACAGCACAGAACAAGGCGTTGGATCAGCCTGTCAGAGAGGAGAGAGGATGATCACTGCCTGTTGCCCACAGAATCAGAAATGTCCAATAAAAGACAAGGACCAACAGTGCAGCAAAGCTGCAGGGAGACAACATTGCAGCTACTCCAACATCATCATCAGGAGATGATGGTCCAGAACACAAACGGCAGAGCAAGACCAGGTCTAAAAAACCAAGGGCCGGACCTTCAGAGAGAGAAGCAACTAAGAGCAGTGATGAAGCTCAGTAGGGTGATGCACAACTGGCCTGTTTTGGAGGAAAGGGCTGTCTGGCTTGTGCTCCACTCTGCTACCGATACCCTTAGGGACCAAACCGCTTGACAAGCTTGGGGAGTCCCACCAGTCTGGTGCTACGAAGCTGAAACTCAGCAGCCAGAATACTGTCTTAGTTGAGTCTTCAGTGGGACAGCTACAGGTCAGTAACTTTTTCTACTTAATAGGCACATCTGAGGGTTTATTGGGAAAGCACCAAAGACTAGAGTGCGGCCGAGGGCTTGCTCTGAGCTTGTGTTATACAGAACACACCACCTGACCCCAAACAGGGTTGGTGCCCACAGCTCTCAGTAACACCTTGCCATCGGGTCAGCGATGATCCCGATACATGACATGGACAGACATGATGAGCCCACTATTGAAGCAGGCAGTTTTGAATATTCCAATAGGGAAATGTTTTATAAATTCAGAGAGACACTTACTAGCTTCTCCAGTCCAAGCCCTGAGGATTTATCGTCTGTGACAGCTTTTCCCCTTCTTTTCTTATCCTCTCCACTGGATGCTTTTGTGCTGATTTTGGGATTTCCACAACCTTGGAAAACCTGAAAACAAACAAACAAACCAAACAAACATTCCTTTATATTGTGGTTCAATAGCTTTCCCCATTAACTAGTGCTGTGTGTTTATTACTTTTCCTGTTAAATAATTCTGTCAGAATTCCCCATTTACTCCCACTCACCTGATCTTTTCGATTATGACCTAATTTTTGGACCTGTCACCATAGTCTATATTAAAAAAAGAAAAATATTTCTAGCATTTTTGCATTTTCCTTCCATGATTCTAAAAATTCATCAGGTCTTAGACGAAAAAGCCAGGCAACCCTCCACCTCTCCCTACAACCCAAAATGAAACCATCCCAGTGTACTGTCCAAACAAGCCACAAGTGCAAATGGCAGCTATGCGGTAATCTCACTGGACCAACACTGCCAATTTAACACAATAACACAAATCATCACTAATTCACCCGGTAGTTCATGCTGGTAGCATCACTGTCTGCAAGGACTGTTACCAAACTGGACATGGAAGCTGGATGTGAGAAGAGGAGGGAGGGACACTTACTTTCTGTTCATAATTACACAAGAGCAATTTTGAGACATTTCTTTCTAATGCACCTTATTGGACTCTGGCAAGAGCAGCATGGCAGCTGATGGATTACCTCGAGTGCTGAGGCAGAGGCCTGCAATGCTGGGGTCTAGCTCTCTCCCACAGCTATTCTACGGAGTGTACTTTCTAATATTAACCTTTGTAGATTTCCAGTCAAACATTAATATTAAAATAACTAACAATTCACGTTTGCTCTCACTGACATCAGTGAACAGATATTAATGGTTTATTCTCTGCTATGGTTTATGAAGCAATAAACTGGTCTAAATAGTATATTACATTTAGGATAAAAGATGGCCTTGTGTTTTTACAAGCTGGTGAGTAAGTAAAGTGGTCTCAGCTACTTTTCCCAGAGTATCAGATTATATTTCAGGGCCATCTATTGTTAAATTTTAAATGCATACAAATACTGACCAGAATAATATAATCCCTGGGGTTGAAAATTCTGATGACCGGGAGAAATATCCCAAATCTATCTGGTCTGCAAATCCAACTAGAATAGCTCCACTTTTGAAGGCAGAAGTGTTCAGTAAATATTTATGTTCTGTGTTTGGAATGAGGATGCTTAAGTACTTCCCAGCCCATTAGTAATGAAGGAAGATGTTAAATAGCATCTACTAGGACTACATTTTTTTAAATCAAGGGAGGCCCGGATAACTTACACCCAAGAGTTGGCTGAGGAGATTTTTGGCCCACTGATGTTAATTTTTTAATAAATCTTGGACTACTGGGGAAATTCCAGAATACTGGAAGAGTGCTAATATTGTGCCAATATTCACAAAGGGTAAGCAGAGGTAATTAGAGGGTGGTTAGCCTGAACATCAACCCCAGGTAAAATAACGGAAAACCTGACATAGGATTCAATCAATAATGATTTAAAGGATAGAAATATAATTAATGCTTATCAGCATGCTTTTTTAAAGGAAAATAGGTCATCGAATAAACCTGATTTCATTTCTTGTTTAGATTAATGGACTTCTGTAATTTGTTTGAACTTAATACTGTACGACATTCAGATTGATAAATTCACACTATGCAATATCAATAAAGCACACATTAAATGGATTAGAAACTGGCTAATTGACAGATCTCAAAAAGTAATTATCAATGGGGAATCAACATCACATGGGGGTGTTTCTGATGGGGTTCCACAGGGATCGGTTTTAAGCCTGACACTATTCAATATTTTTAATCAATGATCTGGAAGTAAAGATAAAGTCACTGTTGATAAAATTTGTGGATGCTTTTTAATACAGCCAAATGCAAGGTCCTACCAAGGACAGAGGCCATAGCTACAGAATGGAGGACTGCATTCCGGAAAGCTGTGATTCTGAAAAGGATCTAGGGGTCATTGTAGGCAAACAACTGAACATGAACTCCCAGTGCGATGCTGTGGCACAAAAGGACTAAAGTTGGCTGTACAGAGGAGCAGTGAGTAGAAGCGGGGGTGGTGGTGATTTTGCCTCTGTATAAGGAAACAGTTGAGACTGATTGTGGATCTGTATTTGCATTTTAAAAGGATGCTGAAAAAACTTGGAAAGGGGACAGAAAAAGCCACAAAAATGATTGCAGGGCTGAAGGAAATACTTTACAGTGGGGACTCAATCTGTTTAGCTAATCAGAAAGAAGCTCAAGAGGTGACTTGATGACAGTCAAGATAAGTACCTTCACGGGGAGAAAATACCAGCTATATTTAAAACTACTAAAGGTCTCTTTAACCTGCGGAGGAAGGCAGAAGAACCACCTATAGCTGGATGTTAAAGCCAGACAAATTTGAATTAGAAAAGAGGCACACATTTTTCACAGTGAGGGTGATTAACCATTGGACCCAACTGCCAAAGGAAGCAGTGAAGTCTCCATCTCTTGATATCTTCAGATCCAGACTGGATGCCTTTCTGGAAGATGCTTTAGTCCAACACAAGTTACTGGACTCAATACAGGGGTAAGTGGGTGGAATTCTCTGTCCTGTGACATACAGGAGGTCAGACGAGGTGAGCTAATGGTCCTTTCTGGCCTTAAACGCGATGAATCTGTGAGATTTCCAGCGTCCGACTATGGCTTCCGGGTCAGCCCAAGAAAGAAATACTTCAAGACAATACATTCTACGCTCACTAGGTGTTCAGGTTTGGTTCTTACTTCATCCAAACTCCCATCCCTCTTTATTCTCCTGCAAGTACTTACGCAGAGTGACTGAGGTGCTGCTGACTCCCTACAGCTCATATTGGTTAAGCAGTGACTATGTGACTAAGCAGTACTCAGCACTTGAGAGGACACAAAGGAAACCATGATCCTCACGCCAAGGCAATTACAATCCAGACTGAGAGATGGAGAAAATCAGACACGGTGCACTAAAGGGGCCAGCAGACATGCTTTAAGACAGGGGTTCTCAAACTGGGGGTTGGGACCCCTCAGGGGGTCGCAAGGTTATTACCTGGGGGCTCGTGAGCTCTTAGCCTCTGCCCCAAACCCCGCTTTGCCTCCAGCATTTATAATGGTGTTAAATATATAAAAAAGTGTTTTTAATTTATTAGGGGGGTCGCACTCAGAGGCTTGCTATGTGAAAGGGGTCACCAGTACAAAAGTTTGAGAACCACTGCTTTAAGATATTGCAACTGGGGTCTTTCCAACAACTTCAATGGCCTTCATTGGATCAGAACCTTTATGAGTAGGTGACAGCAGTACGTTGATGTTTTTTGCAAGGAAGGATTTGAGGAGACAGAGTGTGGCTTGTCACGCACTCTGGGTGAGAGAGTGCTGCAAACCAGAAAGCCCAGTAGCTTGAAGTATAAAAATAAAATTATCCTAAAAATATCATCCGGCTGTAAAAAAGGCCCAGCCCAAAGTTATTTTCACTATGAGGAAGAATAACACTAGCAAGTGCAGTTTAACAAGAAAAACAGGACTTGACAGGCTGAAAAGCAAGAAAATGAAGTCTCTAAATATTTGGTTACTGTTTCCTTCACCCAGAGGAGGGGACCTTTGATTAGTTACATCTTCATTATTACCAAACACTCCGTGTTCTAAATGGATTAAGAAAGGGTCTAAGATCCATTTACATATGTACAGAGTGACCTGGAGCCACCCTTACAATAATATTACTGATGTACTAGAAGTGTTCCTGCAAGAATTTAAAATCATCTTTAATCCAGAACCTTAAAAGAGAATCTCCTCAATTCTATTTTCAGCTTTGCCATTAACTTCCACTGCAGCCATGGGCCACTCATTTACCCTCTCTGCCTCAGTTTTCCTATCTGTAAACTTGGGAGTGATAATACTTAATTATTTGACTCACAGGCATGTCGTGAAGATTAATTAGTCAGTGTTGACAAAGACCATTGCTAATGAAGCATTAAGAATATTTACTAAGCATTAAGAATATTTTGCATTGAACAGGGTCAGAAGAAACTTTTACAGCATTATTAGACTGACAGCCTGATGCCTCTCTGCATTCCTGTCTTTGAAATAGGAGATCTGCCTCTTTTGGCATTTTCATTCCTTTCAGCATCATCAGCAGGGATCCTAGTTTTCTGTGATAAAAAACCCCAAATTCTCCCTTTCTGTGGATTGGTTGTCTGAGGTAAGCCACTGCTTCCATTTAGATTATTAGTGTCATTGGCTGTCTGAGTTCATTTACTTGTGTATCAGTATTTAATGCTACTGGCTGGATCTCATTGTTATGGCATGCCTAGTTACTAATAGGATGCTCAGAGCTTTTTGTAGGGGTGCTTTTGATTATTAATAAAACCAACCAAATAAATAAATCAGTACAAATGGGCTCTGTGGTAGCCAATCCTTTCCAAAAGCATACCCTCATCTTTCCTCAAACACCCAGTCAAATCAATGGCTTCTGTAGTGTGCTTGGGAGGTCAGCAAATTCAGGTTCCTTCAGACCAACGGAACAGATGTCTGGAGAGTTGAGCGGCCTAATGAGGAACCAGGTGCCTTAATTTGGACCTGCGAAATTGTAAGTTGATAAATGAGAGGTGAATTGAATAGAAGAATTCTCTTGGGTTTTGACAGAAGGTCTGTGGGAGGAGGGAGTTTCTTGTAATTTTGGTTCAAGAAACACGAACATTTTCAGAATAGGCCACTTGCTCTTTGGGTGTCTTTAATTTCAGGCTAGTTGCCTATGTAACCAAGTATGAATTGCAGGCAGAAGCTATCAATGGATCCTAAAATAATAGTACATTAGCACACAATTCCTTAATGCAGAGAGATCAAGCACTCGAATATTAGCAAGTGTTGCCAACTCATTTCACTCCAGCAGCTGAATGCTCTTTGTATGCTGAGAAATTGTAATGAGCTTAAACTGCAGCAAGGACATTTAGGGTAGCTATTAGGAAAAACTCTCCAACTATAGTTAAGTTTTGGAATAGGTTTCCAAGGGAGGTTGTGGAATCCTCATCACTAGAGGTTTCTAAGAACAGGCTGGACAAACACTTGTCAGGGATGGTTTAGGTGTAATCGGTTCTGCTTTTGTGCAGGGGGCTGTACTTGATCTCCCGTGGTCTCTTCCAGCCCTACATTTCTATGATTCTGTGAACTTTCTGCTAAGACCTGATTTTAACAAATTACCTAGAGGGCAGAGAGAGTGAGTCCCATTAGCATTCCTGGGCAGCATCCACTCCTCCTGCCCTCAGTCTAGAATCTTTATTTCCTAGATATATTGTCCTCTTAAACAGGTGCAGGTAGAACACATATATTGAATCATGCATTGTAATGGCAATTCTGTGGCAATCCAAATATTTCATGTGTCTACTTCTTCTGGTGCAAGATCTTTAAAAATTGTACATAAAGTATTTAAAATTTTGTTTTATAGAAATAAAACTAATCCTGTTTCATTGCTGTAGTTTACCGTTTATAGTCCTATTACTGTGGTTATTACGAAACAATTCTTTCAGGGATATAAAAACATAGAAGAATAATGAAAAACACTTCATGACATTTATAGATCCATTCATTCCTCTATTCTCTTCCTTATTATAATTGATTACTCTGTTTCTGTGCTATATTAGCATTGTGTTTTGTGCTGCACTGGTATTTCTATCCATCTCTCTGCTTGGTCTATCATTGACTTATCTATTTGCCAGCCAGCTTCAGATTCATTTTCCGTCAGAATCTGTTAGTTACAGCACTTCAGAGTCATGGAAAGGCAGCTGGGGTTCAGGAACACAAATTACTTTGCTGTTAACATCAGTCTCAGTGGGTTGTTGAGAACAACATTAGAGAAATGATGCCAGAGTGAATTCTCTCCAGCATGCATTGATACATGCAGCTAATGTATCAAATTCTGCTCTGAGTTACATCTGTGCAAACCTTTACAGGCAAAGGGTAAATGGTTGTAACTGGCAAGGAAATTTGGGCCAATTGCTACGATGGGCAGGAGGCTATTTTATGAACATGCTTACTGTAACGATGAGTCTGGTCTAAAACTTTAACCTGATCATAGACAGACAAAACTGCACTGCTCAGTACCTGAGAAAGGGATCTCCCCTCCCCTGCCTTGTAAAATGTCCAACTTCTCTGGAAAAATTACCTGAAAATAGAAGCTTGTGCTAACTTTCCACACACTGGAATTCCATTTTCCCCCAAAACGATCGAAGCATCTGAGGATGCTTAAAGACAAATCTGAAATCATTTTATAAACCTGTCTTTCATACAATGTGACATCAGGGATGTGAAATCACAGTTTCCACAAGCAGAGAGCAACAGAACTAACCTCCATACCACTACTACCCGGAGACCAGAGAGAATGGCAGACCAGATGTGGGCAAGCAAATTGGGTGAACCTGGGTTGAACCCTTCTAGAGTAGGTATAGAATCTCAAACCTCGATGTGCATTTTTCAGATACTAATTCTAGCAGCCTCCTATTATGATAGTGAATATTTGGATGTACCCAGACCTCTGTAATCCACATGGAAGTTTAAAAATTAGCAATTTTGGCAGATATGAGATGAAGAAGTAACACTCACTCCTTAAGTAAAAAAGAAATCTCCAGCCTAGTGTATTTCCAATGCTATATGCTACATTGCAGGGTCTATTCTCTTACTGAACCAAAGGATTTACCCGAGTAATCCCCCCCATCATGCTAATTTAGACTAACAGATGAATCAACAGACTCCCTTTATGCAAATAGCAATTTGCAGTCTTTTATAGTTTATACTGTCTGAAATCCGGACTTAGCTGTCAGGAGTGAGGGTACAGATGGGAAACAATTCAATACCCAGCCAAGAAATTTCCCTGAAGGGAGAGGGGGAAAAAGGAATGGTGCTGGTTGTGGTGGTGCTGGGTTTTATTTCAAAAGATGAGCATTGATAAAAGACAATGACACTGTTTGCCAAACATGACAAACTGTAGTGAAACAACAAAATGATGAGTCAGATGTTGGTTTAGGGAAATTCTGTAACTATGGATATATGCACGCTTTCTTGGTTAGGACAGCAATACATGTCTCTTGGCTGCACATCAGGCTGGCATTTGGGACTAGTTGTGCTGTGGGATTTCACTGCTTGCAATGTTGTTTATTTTCTGAGTAGTTTTATTCCTGGCCTGGGTGGATCAGATCACATTAGGGGAGAATGAGCGGGACCTTTTCCCTCCCACAATCTAATGCACTGAAACAAACTTAACTTGAGAAGTTATTAACATACACCATGCCTATCAAAGGACCTTGTTCTGTGGAGCAGATATCAAAAGGTCTCTTTTCCCACCACCAATGCAAGAGGGATTTACCCAGATAGTAACAGTGGTAGCTAGGTGCATCACCGCCTTCTCAGGTAACTAGCCTTACCGTTTGTGGGTAGCCCTGTGAAAAACTTATTAGTCACATCCCTAACATGACTGTAACCAACTGCTGGCCACCACGATCGCACCATTATGCACAGACTCAGCCTGATGAATGGGGAGCATCTGCCAAGATTACTCTTTGGATACATTCCAAAATTAACTTACCCACTTTACACATGTGAGAGACTTTGAAGTCCCTTCATCCCAATTCCTACTGATCGGTTCATATTTTCAAGAAGTGCTAAAATACATTTATTTCAAATGGAAGCCGAGAGCCTCTTTTCCATTTCTTGTTCCCCCAAATCAGTCAGAACCGTGGTTGCAGGCTTTGCTGGGTCCAAAAGCCACCTCTGGCTCTTCCCGTGAATGAGAGACTTCAGGTTGTGATTTTCAAAAGCATTCAGTGCTGGCTTAACTCTGCTCCCATTTAAGTCAATGGTAAAATTCCCCCTTGACATCATCTCTGAGAGCAGAATTGGGCCAGTGCTGAGCACACCTTAGTCTTTTAGCTCTGCACTATGTTAACAGCCTTTGTTCGTGTCCAAACCAAAGTTATCTTGGACCAGCTGAGCACCGCAGTGTGCCACCTCTACATACCAGAGAAATACAATGGACCATATATGACTGCATCGTGTGTAAATTTCTACCCTTTGTCTGGAAAGACAGATAACCCATGGGCATATATTCTGTATATTTCCTTCTTTCTCTGGGTAAGAAAATAAATATATCGGCTGCTTACTTTCAAAGTTTAAATAAAGACTGATACGGATGATCAACAGCTGATAGGTCAAAGTCATGGTGACTGGCAGTAGCTCAAGAGCCTTGGCTGATATTTCACAAGTAACCACTTTAGAGAAACGCCATGTGTAGAAATGCACCAGATGTGATCCAATTTTTTCCAGTGATTTCAAACTGTGCTCACAGACTGAAGTGGAAAGGGAAGCGGTGTGGCTCTTAAACCTCGCTTCCCTTGCTCTTTCTAGCCTTGATCCTTCCCTATTTGTCATACTCATCTTCTCAGCGATTTGTCAACTCCGAACCTCTGTTACTTGGCTCCATGTGCTAATACAGTCAAGTGCACTTTGCTACAAGATCCAATTCAGAAAGCTTGTCAAATGCACTTTGCTGCTTCAGTCAAGTACGGAATGGAATAGAGTATCCACCCTCTACAAACGCTTCCATTTACAACAGAGGGCCCAGCAGTGCTCATTGCAGTTCAGATGATGTTCTACTTCCCCATATAATAAACACGCTTTCTAGGGGGCAATCTCAGCCCTGAATAACAATGACAGGTTGGGAGGCTTGGTGGTATCTGTGTGTGAAAAGCAGGAACCCGGGAAGGTTGTTCGCTTTGCCAAGACTTCTTACATGTGCATGTGCTTGTGATTAGTGGATTAAATGTGCTGAAAGTGGAGATCAACAAAACAGCACTTGGAAATATGGCTCTTGTGAGACTCTGAGCACCAGCAGAACCTGCTTCATAGAATCATAGAATCTTAGGGTTGGAAGAGACCTCAGGAGGTCATCTAGTCCAAACCCCTGCTCAAAGCAGGACCAACACCAACTAAATCATCCCAGCCAGGGCTTTGTCAAGCTGGGCCTTAAAAACCTCTAAGGATGGAAATTCCACCATCTGCCTAGGTAACCCATTCCAGTGCTTCACTACCCTCCTAGTGAAATAGTGTTTCCTAATATCCAACCTAGACCTCCCCCACTGCAACTTGAGACCATTGCTTCTTGTTCTGTCATCTGCCATCACTGAGAACAGCATAACTCCATCCTCTTTGGAACCCCCCCTTCAGGTAGTTGAAGGCTGCTATCAAATCCCCCCTCATTCTTCTCTTCTGCAGACTAAATAACCCCTCAGCCTCTCCTTGTAAGTCATGTGCCCCGGCCCCCTGATCATTTTCATTGCCATCTGCTGGACTCTCTCCCATTTGTCCACATCCCTTCTGTAGTGAGGGGACCAAAACCGGATGCAATACTCCAGTGCCGAATAGAGAGGCGTAATCACTTCCCTCGATCTGCTGGCAATGCTCCTTCTAATACAGCCCAATATGCCATCGGCATTCTTGGCAACAAGGGCACACTGGTGACTCATATCCAGCTTCTCGTCCACTGTAATCCCCAGGTCCTTCTCTGTAGAACTGCTGCTTAGCCAGTCGGTCCCCAGCCTGTAGTGGTGCATGGGATTCTTCCTTCCTAAGTGCAGGACTCTGCACTTGTCCTTGTTGAACCATATCAGATTTCTTTTGGCCCATTCCTCCAATTTGTCTAGGTCACTCTGGACCCTATCCCTACCCTCCAGCGTATCTACCTTTCCCCCCAGTTTAGTGTCATCTGCGAACTTGCTGAGGGCGAAATTCATCCTATCATCCAGATCATTAATAAAGATGTTGAACAAAACCGGCCCCAGGACCAACCCCTGGGGCACTTCACTTGATACCGGCTGCCAACTAGACATCGAGCTGTTGATCACTACCCATTGAGCCCGACAATCTAGCCAGCTTTCTATCCACCTTATAGTCCATTCATCCAATCCATACTTCTTTAACTTGCTGGCAAGAATACTGTGGGAGACCATATCAAAAGCTTTGCTAAAGTCAAGACATATCCCATCCACCGCTTTCCCCATATCCACAGAGCCAGTTATCTCATCACAGAAGGCAATCAGGTTGGTCAGGCATGACTTGCCCTTGGTGAATCCATGTTGACTGTTCCTGATCACCTTCCTCTCCTCCAAGTGCTTCAAAATGGATTCCTTGAGGACCTGCTCCATGATTTTGCTGGGAACTGAGGTGAGGCTGACCGATCTGTAGTTCCCTGGGTTCTCCTTCCCTTTTTTAAATATGGGCACTATATTTGCCTTTTTCCAATTGTCCGGGACCTCCCCCGATCACCACGAATTTTCAAAGATAATGGCCAGTGGCTCTGCAATCACATCATCCAACTCCCTCAGCACCCTTGGATGCATTAGATCTGTAACCATGGACTTGTGCATGTCCAGGTTTTCTAAATAGTCCTTAACCTGTTCTTTCACCACTGAGGGCTGCCCAACTCCTCCC
>NW_020664439.1:5694019-5694369 GCF_002925995.2 Terrapene triunguis
CTCCCCATACTGTGTTGCCCAGTGCTGCAGTCTGGGAGCTGACCTTGTCTGTGAAGATCAAGGCAAAAAAAGCATTGAGTACTTCAGCTTTTTCCGCATCATGTGTCACTAGGATGCCTCCCCCATTCAGTAAGGGTCCCACACTTTCCCTGACCTTTTTCTTGTTGCTAACATACCTGTAAAAACCCTTCTTGTTACCCTTCACATCCCTGGCTAGCTCCCTTACTTCCCCATATAATAAACACGCTTTCTAGGGGGCAATCTCAGGGCTGGTCTACACTGGGGGGGGGGGGGGGGCGCCCAAAGATCCGCAACTTCAGCTACGCGAATAGCGTAGCTGAAGTCGAAGT